>NW_026606657.1:695000-947500 GCF_029890125.1 Rhinichthys klamathensis goyatoka | reverse complement strand
ATTAGATTCAAGGTAGTTTTTGGTTACGGAGGACGATTTTCAAACATATGTCAAGAAAAAGGATAAATGAATTTCTTTAAATAAATTTAAAGCTGCTGTCCGTAGCTTTTTTTGGGTTAAAAATTATCCAAAATACATATTTGATAAAATACATAACCAGCCAGTGTTCAAAACTATCTGCTTGCCTTAGCTCGATGCAAAACGGTAAGCTTGTAATAATGTTTTTAACTCCAGTGGTACTGGTGGATTTCCGCGGGAGATTCGAGCATGTCTTTGCGTCATTACGTCACATCTGTACACATAAAGGAGTCTCGGCTAGTATAAGCTATATTTGATTAAACGCAGTTATTTTGGATCTCAGTCAACAAAACGGTGATTTGACCTTGATTTAACCTGGCCTCTTTAACTCCAAGCTTTGCTTGTTTTTCTTGGTAAATTCACTTCCTTCTCTTGTGTGTGATGCTCTGTATCTTCAGTTTGTGCTAATACTGTTAGTGCATGTGTAATGTGTTTTTTTGTGTGCTCTCAGATCATACTGACTCATTTCTGGGTGTAACATGCAATGATCGGTTGTGTATTCTCGTAATTGGATTATGTCAGTGTTTGGATACAATTTTGGACAACTTTGTAATCACGGTTTTTAGCCATCTGTTTGGATGTGTCCTCGTTGGATGTCATCCGGTTGGAATGAGTGTTTCTGATAGTGAGACTAATGGAATCGCAGGATCAACTAACAGATACGCAGATGTGTTGGTGTATTTCCAAGCACTTGTCTCAGCCCGTTATTATCTTAAGCAGTTTTAAAGGGACCATCTCAGATTTTCCTGTCATGTAGGAAATGCTTGTAGTATTGAGTGCTTTAAGGCAGGATTTTCCTTGGGATTTCCTGGTCTTTCCTCAACTGACCTCCAATGACTTGCCCAGATGACGTTCTGTTTGTTGCGTTGCGAGGAACACCTCATTACTGTATCGCTGTACATCTCAATTAAAGCCCAGCATGAACCGCATCTAAACACCATGTTTACGCTCTCTCTCTGTGTGTGTTTGTTCAGTAACTTTCCGAAACTTTCTGCTGTTCATCTATTATTCATGAAGGAGTTTGCTGTCATGGCAACCTTCATTCTTCTGTTCCCTGAAGTCGTGTGGTTCTATTGTTGAGGCGTCCCTGTGCGAGGTCCTTATGGAGATCCCATTAAGCAGGAGCCTCGGGAAGCCGGGAAGGTTTTGTTCAGTGCTAATGAATGATGCTGGGCCGTCCAGAGATGCACTGAACCCCTGTCTGGCGCTGAGCTTGTTTCCAGGCTCCTCAAACCCTGCCAGAACATTCCTCGTCTGGCTCGGCGCACCAGTGGCGGCATCGACTGATCCATAGAGTTTAGAGCGGTCACTGGGTCAGTCCTGCGTTTCATGCATTTGTACAACAAACTATTAAAAAAGTAGTTAACAAAATCAATATCTTTTTAACTGTAAAAAAAAAAAAAAAATTGTGTATATGTATATATGCATGTATACAAGCGTGTGTGCATAATAAATATATATATTATGCACACACGCTTGTATACATAATATATATATATATATATATATATATATATATTAATTTATATATGCAATTATAGATATGAAATTATAAAATATTAATATACTTGATCTAATATGATCATATATGTTTGTGTTTTAATATATTTTAAAATATAAATTTTGCCTAATTATATTAAAATATGCATTATTTAATTTAATAACATATATTATATTTCTAATTGTTTATTTTATATGAATTTTACATATATTTTAATTAAATAAAAAAAGTAATATATTTACAAATACACACTTATATTTTTATTGAAATAACGTAATATAAATATCAACATTTGTAAAATTTATATACAAAATATACAATAAAAAATATAATATATGAAATATGCATTTAATTTAAGCAATATTTTAATATTGAAAAAAAAATAAGAAGGGAGAAAGAGTAGAAATATGTGTACACTAAGTTTTAGTATTTTCTTTTTTTACATTTTTAAACGAATAGATAAAACCATACACAACACAAACCTGAATGCCAAACTGTAACTTCAGTCTTGGTTAGTTTTAGTTTCTTGTCAGATTTCCCCTGATCTTTGGCTTTGCTCCTGTGTGCTAAAGTTCAGCTCCATTCCTGATGTTTGCAGAAGACGACTGATACTGCAGGCAGAGGGAGCGGTCCACACACACACACAGACACACAGACACACAGACACACAGACACAGACACAGACACAGACACAGACACAGACACAGACACAGACACAGACACAGACACAGACACAGACACAGACACAGACACAGACACAGACACAGACACAGACACAGACACAGACACAGACACAGACACAGACACAGACACAGACACAGACACAGACACAGACACAGACACAGACACAGACACAGACACAGACACAGACACAGACACAGACACAGACTTCAGCGGGAGAGCATGTATGAGAACAGCAAACATAAGAACAGCATTTTGAGCAGCAATGTCTGCTTTTCTGAATGGACTGTTAACGAGTCGCGACCGTGATGATGTGTGGAGAGTTAACAATCACTCACAGCTGTGATTCCTCCTGGAAACATTTGCTTTGTCCGTATTGGAATAATATCAAGTGTGCTAAAGCCTTCTCTCTGCCTCAGTGCTCACTGCTGATGACCATACTGGAACTAAACACATCTTAATCTCGTTTATTTTCTTCAGAAGTGCACAAGATATTTTAATTGTATAATAAATTCATTTTCAACAACGTTTTATTACCTGTTATATGATATGATTAGCCAGAGATGTCCCAGATTGGTTTCCAGTGAATCAAATTGACCTTCCTCTCTGACGGGTGTAATATTGATCTAATAAGGTGTTTTCTGTCCGGCACCGGTCACACAACCCACAATCTCATTCTCTCTGCTATTGATAAAATGTGGAGTCATTTACAAACATGTTACCCCCCACCCCCCCATCCCCCCCCCCATATTTATTAGTCTAGTCACTGTTTGCTTAGGAAAAGCATTACTATTACTATTGCCCATTACACACACTGCAGGCTGTACAGTGTTCCTGTCACATTTACTGCTCCACTACATTGTGTCATTAGTGATGTTTGCCAAAGCCAGCTTTTTTTTTTGTCTGATTGCTTATTAAATTATTTGATTTTATTTTATTTGATTGCTTTGATTTTTATTTATTTAATGATTTTTATTATCGTTTGTTTGTTTTGATTATTTAAATAATTAATTTTAATGTTTGTTTTGATTTATTTGTTTATTTGATTATTTAAGTGTTTGCTTTGTTTTATTTAATTGTATTGTTTGCTAGTTTCGTTTATTTATTTATTTGTTTTTATTATTTATTTGAATGTTTGTTTTTGTTTTATTTATTTACTTGACTATTATTTGATTGTTTATTTGATTTATTAGACTTATTTTTGTTTTATTTGATTGTTTTATTTATTTGTTTCTTTGAGTCACTTATGCATTTAAGTTGTTTATTAGTTAGTAGTTTATTTATTTGCTTTTTTTTATTTATCATTTTGATTTCAGCACTTATTTACTTGCTTGTTTATTCTTATTCTTTTAAACCTCCTTTCTGCCTCCCAACAGACAGCAAAGCGATTGTGGACGGGAACCTGAAGTTGATCCTCGGTCTAATATGGACCCTGATCCTCCACTACTCCATCTCCATGCCCGTCTGGGAGGACGAAGACGACGGCGAAGCCAAGAAACAGACGCCCAAGCAGAGATTGCTCGGCTGGATCCAGAACAAAGTGGCGGACCTTCCCATCACTAACTTCAGTCAGGACTGGAGGAACGGGAGGGCGCTGGGAGCTCTGGTGGACAGCTGCGCTCCAGGTGAGGATTCAGAGCTTGTAATCTTCTCTGAGGGGAAAGGTGTTAGTATGCAAAGCCTTTCATTCGTGCAGCTATTGTTGTTTATTGGACAGCTGGGCTCGTTTGGTCTGTTTATCTAGATAGTGATTTGACTGGCAAAACACATCTGTGAATAAGTCCAGAACTGTTTGTGCGAAACATTTCTGTTGTGTTTAAAACATTAAAGTCCCCTGTATTCAATAATTGTATCCCTTAACTCACCTTTGGTCATCAAGGAAAAAACATTAGCTTGAATATAACTCTACATGCCTTATTTATTATATGTGGTTCTATGAATATGCAAATGAGCCCCGCCTCCACTCACTCACTCACTCGGCTGAGAGATCCACTGGTTGACGATCACACGTTGATCTGATTGGTTACAAGGTCGTTTGTGACGTCAGAAACACCAGCGATTTCAAACCGTGATTTTGAGACTGTCTTTGGTTCACTGCAGTTTTAAGCAGAAAATACTCAGTAATGCTGTCGACTTATGAACTTACACATGGTTTGTCTTAAAGCGTATTAAAAACACCACATAGACACATAAACCACACTTAAAAGCTTGATTTTCACCACAGGGGGACTTTAATGTATTCTTATTCGTAATTCAGGACCTTTTAGTGCATGTTTTATTATAATCATTAGATAATTCTATAAAAACGCTTCAAGCTTTGCAATATTCCTGTCACATTTAGTACTTATATTGCATCATTAGTGGTATTTGCCAAGACTGACTGTTAAATATTGCTTATACTTGGGTCAGGAGTTTTAAATTTGTTTTTTTAAGGCCTGTGTCCTGACTGGGAGATCTGGGACTCAAATAAGCCAGTGGAGAACGCCACGGAGGCCATGCAGCTCGCTGATGATTGGCTGGGAATTCCACAGGTGAGCCCGTGACCTTTAACCCCAGGATGAGACTAATTACTCAGCATTAAGGTGCCACAAATCTGTTGCTATGCCAGTACTGTAAAGGGCGTGATTACAAAGTATACCATGTTCTCTTCAACAGCTCAATATCATCCTCAGATAAGAATAAGGGCCTTGGGTTAGGCGTGCATGTACACATTCATTAGTAATACACGCTGTGTTTGCTTCCAAGTTAATATGATACTCACCACACCTCAATCACTCCTCAGCAAACACACGTGTGTTTCGCTGATCCACTTTAATTACATGTGCATGATTTTCATACTCGTGAAGCAGAAGATTTTTCATTAATTCAATTTAATTCAGTTCACATTTATTTGTATAGCGCTTTTCACAATACACATGCACTCTCTGCAAGCTGCTTTGAAATGATGAGTCCACATTATAATTTAGAGTGATCTGTTATCAGACGTAACTGTTTAAGTTATGCGTTTCAGAAATGTACAGTACATTATACAGGTGAAACTCGAAAAATTAGAACATCGTACAAAAGTTCATTTATTTCAGTAATTCAACTTTAAAAGGTGAAACTAATATATTATATAGACTCATTACATGCAAAGTGAGATATTTCAAGCCTTTATTTGTTATAATTTTGACGATTATGGCTTATAGCTTATGAAAACCTTTTCACAATATTCTAATTTTGAATTTGGGGTTTTCATAAGCTGTAAGCCATAATCAAAATTATAACAAATAAAGGCTTGAAATATCTCACTTTGCATGTAATGAGTCTATATAATATGTTAGTTTCACCTTTTAAGTTGAAGTACTGAAATAACTTTTGCACGATATTCTAATTTTTCGAGTTTCACCTGTATACAAAATCACAGTTAGCTAAAAATGTTTTAATTTAAACGATGTCATCATTTAAGGCAGAAACAATGAGCTCATTAAAGTAATGATAACATGTTTGTTAACAAATGATTGACATTTAGAAAAATGTAGCATTGGTGTATGTTGATTGCAGAGTTTGCGTAGGTTTAGTAGGTTTCTCCTGAAGAGTGAAAACACAGTTTATAACACAACACACCCCACCAAACTTCAAGCCTACCGTTGTTATAAACTGTGTTTTCACTCTTCAGGAGAAACCTACTAGTCTCGCTTTTTTGCACAAGCGCTTCGCCTTCAACACTGTCTGTCATTCCAGGTTATTGCTCCAGAGGAGATCATTGACCCCAGTGTGGATGAGCAGTCAGTTATGACATATTTGTCACAGTTCCCGAAAGGCAAACTGAAGCCCGGAGCCCCTCTCAAACCCAAACTCAACCCCAAGAAGGCGCGCGCATACGGCCCAGGTGAGACGCTTTAGCCTACGAATATTCCTGTTCTCTCGTGTTTATGTATTGCCTAGTAACACCTAGCGTTATCTATGAAAGCGCTCTCGTGTTTGTGTGCATAGTAACTCCTAGCGTTATCTACGAAACGCCTAGATATGTTTAAGATTCACATCGATTCAGGTCGTCATTCCAGAGTTTCAGGTTATTGTAATTCTCATGAACCTTTTTTAAATGGAGCGTTACGATCAGAGACTTTCTCAGATACTTTGATTATACTGTGATACTTTATGTAGCGTGACGAGATCGTTTTTAAGATCAACATTTTCCCTTGCGTCGATCTGTGATGTGTCTTGCTTGCTGTTAATATTGGGTTTGGTTGTATACATTAGTACCGTGTGAATAAAGCACAGCTCTGTCAGGTTTTGTGATGGATGGAGTGGAAATGTGCCTCTTACCTGTTGTAAATGTGGCTTAAGCTGTAAAAACGGTGGCTAGTGAGTTTAAGAGTTATGATTCTCACACCAGAGGTGACCTCTAAAACTTACTAAAATTAACCACAAGGTTTTTGGTTGTGACGTCTGTGGTCTTGGGAAATCTTCACCTCTGTTTTTGAACAACCATATAATTTACAGCAGAGAATGAAAATGTCAGATTTATGTTATTTTTCCATTAAGTGATTATGTCCTCTCTGAAAGCACAAACTAAACTCGTTTCTTAACTCACACATGTTCCCTGTGGAGAACTTTTTGATTTCAGTGGTAAATTGAATCACTGTTTGGAAATCAAGGATTTTATGAGCTCAGAGGGCCTGTGTGTTTGTGGGGTTTTGTGCGGTTTGCCTCAAACTAAAAACTAAAAGGAGTATTTTTAGACCATTACGAAGTAACTTTTCTGATGAACATGCAGGTTTGTGTTGACCGCTGTGGTTTCTGCCCAACATCTGATGATATCTAATATTTGTTTCTTTTTGTGCATAAATTAGAGGATTAAAGGGGATCGATTATGTCGCTTTTCAAAGTCTTGATTTTGTTTTTGGGCTCTACTAGAATAGGTTTTCATGCTTAATCAACCCTTACCATAACCGCAAGTTTAGAGTGTTCCTTGGGCGGGAATTATTTAATTGAGGAATATTTAGGTTCGTTCCCGGAGGCGTTTCAGGGCGCTGATATAGAGAAGAATCACTCGCGCTGGAGAGACTTTGTAACTTTGCAGAGCTTTTTCATGCTCAAGCATATTCGCTTGAAGTGCACGAACCAATGAGGTTCATTCTCGCATGTTACGCTGTGCTGTTACCGTCATAGATGTGGTTTTCTTTTACATTTAGAATGATTTTTATTATATTGTTATAGTGATCTTCCTTTGTGTGAATGGGTCTCAACTCTGCGTAGACCTAAATGATTTTTTATTTTGTATGCTCTCTGTGTGTTTGCAGGTATTGAGCCGACCGGGAATCGGGTGATGCGTCCGGCTGTGTTCACGGTGGACACCTTCAGCGCAGGTCAAGGGCAGGTCATGGTCTATGTTGAAGACCCCGAGGGCCGACGAGAAGAAGTCAAACCTGTGCTCAACGAAGGCAAAAAGACCTTCAGCGTGACGTACATCCCTCAGGTCATGGGACCGCACAAGGTCAGGGTGAAACCGTCAATCTAAAGCAGTGCTACAATTGTCTATAATTATGATCAATTTGCTGCTTAATATTTCTGTGGAAAACGTGATTCACTACCATTCAAAGGTTTAGGGTTAGTCCGATTAAAAAAGAAAAAAAAGATTTAGTACTTTTATTCAAAAAGGAAGCATTAAATTGATCAAAAGGGACAGTAAAGACATTTATAATGTATCAAATTTGATTAACAAAATATTTTTATTTCAAATAAATGCTTTAAATTCATCAAATAATCCTGATGTCATGTTTTCAACAAAGATATGAAGCAGCACAACTCATTCCAACATTAATAATAATCAGAAATTTTTCTTAAGCAGCAAATCATCATATTAGAATAATTTCTGAAGGATCATGTGACACTGAAGACTGGAGTAATGATGCTGAAAATTCAGATTTTAGAATAAATTATAGTTTACTATATATTTACATTAAAAATAGAAAACCGCTTTTTTAAACAGTAACGATGTGAAATATTACAATGTATTTTTGATCAAATAATTGATCAAATTTGGTGAGCAGAAGAGGCTTCTTTTGTCATTTTAAGTCCGTGTTTGGGAATCACTGATCTATTGTTCTTGTCCAAACTGTTTTTTTTTTCATGCTGTCGTCCCGTTCAGCACATTCGCATGTTTCAAGAGCCATGTAGGCGTATATGTGTAAAAACAGTCCGTCTATTATGTGTAAATAAATCTGTTTCCATTCACTTTTCTGTGAAATATAGACTCACATTATTTGTGCAATCCTCAGGTCACTGTGCTTTTCGCTGGACAGCAAATCCCAAAGAGCCCGTTTGAGGTGAACGTGGACAAAGCCCAGGGAGACCCCACTAAAGTCACGGCTAAAGGACCCGGACTGGAGCCGCTGGGCAACGTGGCCAACAAACCCACATACTTTGACATCTACACTGCAGGTCTGACATTTCTGACTTGGTTATGGGATCATTTTCTTAAAGAAAACAAGTCCTGAAGTCTCTGTGTTAATCAGGTGCCGGAGTGGGTGACGTGACTGCCGTCATTAAAGACCCTCTGGGTAATAAAAACACTGTGGAGGCCATCATGGAGGACAAGGGTGAAAGCATCTTCCGGTGCACATACAAACCAGTGCAGGCCGGTCCTCACATCATCAACATTACATTTGGAGGCATCGCCATCCCTAAAAGCCCCTTCACCGTCACAATCGGCCCAGGTACTTTACCCAGCGCCCTCTTTCTGAGCATGCAATTAGTTTAGTCACACTGTTGGAACAAGAAATGGAAGAGTTTATTAGTGTGTTTCATTAAACAGTGCAATGTGGTGGTTATAATTGTAAAGTTAAGTGAATTAGCGCTGTGTTTTAGGGTCTCAGACGTGTGGATTGCCTCATACGGTTGTGTTGTTGCTGAAGGAAAGACTCTAGTAATTGCATGTAGTTATGGGATTCTGCAACACGCTATAAAATGCGTGTAAAATAGCCGCAGTTCACCAGAGCACTCGTTTGTGGTGTGTGTGATGCCGCCAGCTTCTTAAAAACTGACGCGTCGTGCCATTTAAGGTCAGCCTTCATTTCCATTTTCTTTTATCCTAAGACCATTAGAATGGTGTTTGTTTTCCGTGCTCAGAACTGGAGATACAAGTTGACACTCAAATATATGGTTTTATTCATGCATTTCTTTTTCATGCACTTTTTGTTGGTTTAGATGTTATTTCTGAAGCTACAAAAAGACATTCTGTGCAGTCCTTGCTACACTTTGTCTATTTTCTGCATGCGACGTGGACTAGTGAATCTGTGCGTCACTAAATGCTTTAAACCTTGTAAAACACCAAATTCCTTTTCCCTGAAACCCCTTTTCCAAAGCAGGTAATGTGCAGCAGTTCTATTTTAACTTTAATTGATTTTCCTGTATAGTTAGTTAAACGCTATCATGCTCCTGATTTTACAGGCTTGTTTTTGCAATTTGTTTGCAACATTGTTGAATCCTGTGATGTGGATTGGATGATTTCTTCTTTTTTAAAACTAATGCCACACGAGTCGTGTCTTGTGTGCATCTCAAATTATTATTATACAAGTAATATTATTTTAGATACATTCTTATACATAATCGCCAAATTGTTCAAGCACAGTGGAAATCTGGAGTCTTTTTTCCCCCGGTTCATGTTCCCCTATAACAGTCACTTTTCTTTTTTCATTTCATGCATCAGCTCTATATTTTCTTCCCGCTGTAACTCATGGTTGTGTGGTTTTGTACGGACAGTAGCTTTAGTGTTCCCATAGGATCCTGTCGATTTTTAAAGCAATTGTAGTGGGCAGGGTTTGATGAGCATGAGCTCAGGAACCAGAACACGTGAACTACTGAACGAGGAAATCAGCCACATGTGCCGTAAACCCAAACGAGACCCACAGGAAAATGGCTTATGCATTTGAACAGATATTTTTACTTTTACTGCGCGAGATGTTATTTCAGGACGTTTCACAAGCAAATTAAAGAGCTTCATAAATCCATTAAGTGCACACAAAATGTTTAAAAAAAAAAAACTCTTGATATTTCCTAATCCTAAACTCTACTATGAATAAATATACCTGGAAATAGAATTAAATTAATAGCATGCATTAAAATAGATGCATATTCTCTGCAGCATCTTTATGAAACATCAATGTTCAGACGACTCTTTAGGTTTGTGCTCCTGACAGGGTGTATTTTTAGAGTTTAACATCATAAAGTGAGTCTATATTTGTGTTTCCGTCACGACGGCCAGTGTTTTAAGCTCAGGATGAATGAAGCTTTGTGTCTCAATGGCACTCGGCTGTCCAGCTCCACCCTGACGCACATCTGAAGCTAATGAGAGAGCAGAACGGGGATCCACCTCACTCTCCGGCAAAGATGCTATTACACTGAATGTGGGTTTTGGCTCGCTCTCTGTGGACACTATTCTGGTGTTCTGGAAACATTACAGGACTTCATAATGTATAATGGTAGGGTAATAATGGAGTGTTTAATTGTATGTCTGGTATTACGCAGAAGGGTTTTTGATCTCACGGAGCTTGAGATGAAAACAGCAGCTCTGCAGGCTGCCAGAAGAGAGGGTTTTGGGTGATTTAAGCTTATACCACGTCATATTTTAGATTCTTGATCCTGATTGGCTGTACAGACATGCCAAGATGTTAATTTTCTTTAACCACATTCAGAAATTGGGGTGAAGATTTTAATGAGAAAATATATTATAGTGAATATATATTGTTGTTTTTATACTGTATGTTCTAGTGTTTGGACTGTTTACCACTTTATTTCATATATAAAATGAATAAAATAAAGTACATGCATTATATAAATTTATATATTTATATATATATATATATATATATATATATATATATATATATATATATATATATATATATATATATATATATATATATATATATATATATATATATATATATATATATATATATATATATATATATATATATATATATATATATATATATATGCATTTAAAGTGTGTATATATACTTTTTTACATTATATGTACTAATATATACATTTTATATAGTACATATATATATATATATATATATATACATACATATATTAGTACATATAATGTAAAAAAGTATATATGCACACTTTAAATTATACTATCAAATATATACATTTTATATAGTACATAATAGATATACATATATTAGTACATATAATGTAAAGTGTATATATACACTTTAAATTATACTATCTATATGTACTATATAAAATGTATATATTAGTACATATAATGTAAAAAAGTGTGTGTATGTATATATATATATATATTACACACTTTAAATTATACTATAAACCATACATACATGGGTACATAGATACATAAAGTATATGTTATATAGATTTATTTATTTGTAATGAAATTTTTTGCCACGTTAATAATTCGCTGTAATGTCCAATAAATCAGTGTCTTGTCATGTGTCCTGTGTTTCAGCGTCTGTTCCCGGTGCGTGTCGTGCCACTGGACGAGGTCTGCAGCCCAGAGGTGTGCGATCACGACAGGTGGCGGATTTTAAGGTGGACACTCGTAACGCTGGAAGTGGAGATCTGAAGGTCACCGTTAAAGGACCCAGTAAGTTAGCCTGGGTTTCCCCATGCTGCCTTTGCGCAGCGTGATTTTTATTCACGCTGCTAGGCAGCCTGGATGCCATTGACCAAATTTTCGCCTCAGCGAGGGGACCAATCACAGGAGGGGAGGGAGCAGCAAGACGATGACGACGTCTATGCGACACCGAAGCAGTTTGTTTATACCTATGGATCCAACATGGCAGCAGACGTGAAGTTACCTTTCAATGCAGCCTTGGATATTGTTCTAAGTAGTTTAGAACGCAAATAAATCTGACCCATTGTCTTCCTCGTCTAATTTCTGTTGCTCTACATACGTCATCTGGTATAATTTAAACGATTGGCTATGAGCTACGTACATGCGCATTTGATAGACATTCGTAGCACCCAATAAACGGCTCTGGGCATTCATAAACCACGCCTCAAATACGAGAAAATTAACATGTGGTTCCCAGACTTGAGACGTGGTCTGACGTTAGCCAGGCTACCAGTAAGTAACAATAAAGCAAAAAACGTTTACTCTCTTGACCACAAAACTTTTAAAACCCTTAGTTTTCCTCTCTTTAAAATCCTTCCCCATGTCTCCTGATCTATTAATCTTCGGTAATAAATGATCATGTTAGTAGCATGGCACTTTTTCATGTTGATTGTGTATTTGGAGTGAGCAGGGAGGGTTTCCCAGACTTTTTTGCCCAGATGGCACCAGCTACCCATATCAATTTACATCAGCAGGTCAAACGTCAGCTTCACTGACTGTGATTAATGACCCGACCGGGTCACAGATGCTTCACTGACCCCGACTATAACGTGCATGACTCAAGTTTATCTCTTTGGAATTTGCACTGGACTCGAAGGGGCTTTGAGCAAAGGCGATCCCGATTTATCATCATAATCTTCAGTGTATGATTTATAGTAAAGTATCTATGGGGAAAATGCAGGGGATGTTAACATCTCTTATTCTTCTCTAATAGTTTGTGATTAAATTGTCCATGTTTTTTGTTCTCTTGCAGAAGGTCTAGAGGAGCCTGTGAAACAGAAGGACATCTCAGATGGTGTGTACGCATATGAATACTATCCACACACACCTGGCAAATACACCGTCACCATTACCTGGGCCGGACAGCACATCCCCAAGAGGTGAGCACCTCCTGAACCAATCAGATCTCTAAAACTCGTGCTGCTTTCACATATAAGGCCAGAGCGACTTCACGTACGAGACCATTGAGGTCAGAGAAATCTGATCGAATGCTCTGCAGTTGTGGTGCTACCAATCGTGTTGAAGTGGATCAGCTCCAGATGTTCTCAGTGTCTCGTTGCATCAGTGTTATTTAGAGCTGCCAACCGGATAAATCTGATCAGGGTTGTTTTGGTATAAAGGCAAAGCCGTATGTAAACAAATGAGGTTTGGGGTAAACATGTGTGTTTGGTCTAAGTCAGAACAGACCGTGCTATAGATAGTCGGTGCATGTTCTGTGATTTGAATAAAGATTGGATTTATTTTATTCAAATTGTTCCATTTAAGGGTCATCCGGGTTTTTTTATGATTGCAAAAGGCTTGTTCGTACATCTGAAAGGGTTTAATGTTGAGTATGATGTAAGACTATGACGGAGTATATACTACATGACTTAATTTGTATAGTATTTAATTCAGTGGGTTATTAAAAGTATATAATGTAAGGACAAACCATTATATTATTGTTACCTAAAACTTAAATTGTTACCTAATTTTTTTTCCCCTTTATTGGAAAAAAAGCTTAAGATATAATATTAGATGAAAATCTAAAAATAAATTAAAATGATAAATGTTGCCTTTAACTTGTTTTATTTCGGTTAAAATACTAAAATTATGGAAGCTTGTTTTCACCATGTAATAAGAGGGAATTGTGACTTTTTATATCTCGATTCTTTTTATTCTCACAATATTTTCTCAGAATTGTGAGATATAACTATGAATTGTGCAACTCCGAGAAGTCAAGTCGCCATTTCGAGAAAAAAAATTCTCAGAATTGTGAGAACTCGCTATTGTGCAATTTTGAGAAGTCAAGTTTCAAGCTGCAGAAACAAGCTTCCATTTATTAAAATCACTCAAAAAAAAAAAAAAAGAATGAATTAAAGCTAAATAGAAATAAATAAATAAAAATTATAAAAATGTCAAAAGCACATACAAATATCTAAAACCAACTAAAAAGAAACTGATAACATGGAAATAAAAGCTCATTTAAAATATTACTAAATACTATTATAGTATACAAATAACACTGGTGCAAAATATATCAACCTGGGTTGAATTTCCAGTTAACATAACATTAATAATTTTATTTTTGTAATTTGTATGAGGTTTTGGTCATGCCGCCCACCGCTAGTATGATATGTAGGTGGTGTGCACTGCCAGGAAGACTCATTAGAGTGTAACCCTTGGCTCGTGTGTAACCCTTGGCCGTGGAAAGCAGTATGACGACATGCTCTCCTGTGTGAGTGTTTGTTAGAGGTCTGGAAACGCAGCGTCACACGAGACCACCAGGAAACGGCCGTCGCGTGCGTTAATCCGTGTAGATGTTTAATCACATTCATGAGCCAGCTGATGAATGTGGACCATATAGAGTAAACATCTTATTTAACACACTGTGGAACGGAAATGACAGCTGCGTTTTCAGTTGGATTTGTTTTCGCTCAGCGTGAGAACATGCTAGTTTTGTTATAAAGCGGCTGCAGCACTAAAAATGCACCTTTTTTAGATGTTTTTCACATTTTTTTGAGGTTTTATAAGACTGCACTGTGTGTGGCCTGTGGTATTAACGTGCAGATGGGCGCTTTCTGGTGATCACATGCATCCCGGAGTGTCAGCCAATCAGATCACTGCGCTGCAGGAGACTAAATGACTGTGTTAAAGCGAGCCTGTCTCTTTCACTCAATCACCCTCCTGTTCACCTGGACCTCAGTCTTACACTCAAACACAATGGGGAAACAGACATGACCCCTATTAAAGTTAAATATTCGCCCCGCTGAGGTTGCTTCTATTAACACAAACTCTTTTTGATGGGAGGTTTCCGGTAATGTAGAGTCCGAGCGCAGATTTATGACGTGTGGTCGGATCTGTAAGGGAACATTCTCTCAAACTGTATGTGCCGCTAAAGCTGTCAGGTTTAACACACATTTGTTTAAATAAGGTGTTTAGATATATGCTCATTTGACACATAATGGGCATTTGGGGATTTAAACTAAGTCACCTTTATTTCTATAGTGCTTTATACAGTACGGATTGTTTCAAAGCAGCTTCATAATGATAACCGGAAAATGAAAATCGTGTCATCATTCAGTGTAGATTCAGTTCCTGTTTAAAGATCATCAATTATTAAATTAGTTAATTTCATCCTTTAAATCAGTTCTGCATCGTCCAGTTCTCTTCCAATAGTGTCAGTGCAGCCAAATCAATAATATTGTTGAATATTAATAATTGTGTTCAGCCCTTTTTAACAACAATAATAATATTGTTGAATATTTAACATTTTGCTGATCTTTATAGTTGTCTTTCAGACCTTATTTCACCTCAAATTAGGAATATAACATTTAAAAAAGGTATATTTAGCATAAAGACGACAAAGCTTTTTTTTTTTTTTTTTTTTTTTTTTTGACCTTTGAGATTTTCTGCAATTTGACATAATTTTCATGACATTTCCCCCAAAAATTCTCATTGTAATGCATTGTTTTTTCCTGATTATCATTCTCAAAGTTTTTCTCATTGTTTTTTACTTACATTTAAATGTCTCTTTTTTTGTTTGCATATATTTACACATTGCTAAAAATTTAAATATCTTCTAAAGTTTATTATTATTATTATTATTATTATTATTATTCTCAGGCTTTCATTATATTTACTTTCTAAATGTTTATTTATTTGTATTTATTATTATTATTTTTTTAATTGTTTAAATCTGCAGTGCATGGATTGCATTGCCACAATTTAAAGAGAAAAAATTGCATCACAAAAGATTTTCATCAACATTTGCTTATTTTTACAGAAATAATGTCACATGTTCTTCAGAAATTAAATGCATGACAGCTTAAGGGTCCTACAATATGCTTATGCAAAATATATTTATTTTTCTTTAGATTTTTGTATTGAAGTCTTGTCTGAACATGAACTCACTGTGTGTGTGTATGTGTGTGTGTATATATTATATATAAATGTGACGTTTTCTTGTGTCCAGCCCTTTCGAGGTTCAGGTGGGCAATGAAGCTGGACCCCAGAAGATCCGTGCGTGGGGTCCGGGTCTGGAGGGAGGCAGTGTGGGCAAGTCTGCGGACTTTGTGGCCGAATCTATCGGGACGGACATCGGAGTCCTCGGTAAGGTTACAGGCTTTATACCACATCAGATCAGCATAGACATTTACTGTAGACACATTTAGCTCAGGAGTCCCCAGCCTGTTTTGCCAGCCTCTGATCTGAATACTTTATTTCTGTAGGCTTCGCCATTGAGGGTCCGTCTCAGGCCCGGATTGAGTGTGAAGATCAGAATGACGGCTCGTGTAATGTGAAGTACTGGCCCACTGAATCAGGCGAGTACGCCGTCCATGTCATGTGTGATGATGAAGACATCGAAGACAGTCCCTTCATGGCCTACATCGTCCCTGATAACAAAGCCAACAACCCCAACCAGGTAAATGCGGTGGAAAAAAATCATTTACTTCACATATATACGCCATATATATAAAAAAGACGTTATTTTCATGACAATTAAGCACATTTCCACCACAATTTCTCATTATTATTATAGTATATCCTGATTTTTTTCCCTGAATTTTTGTAATTATTATTAGTGATTCTCTTTATTGTAATTTTGTTAATTTTATTAGAGTTGGTACTACACTGCCACAATATGATATTTTTTTTTAAATTGCATTAATTGTGAAGTTATTTTATTCTCAAAGGGATTCTCAATCCTCAATGTAATTACTATATAAATGTTTTTTTTTTAATTGTTAACCTCTTAACCTGCATTTGCCATTGCATGTTTAAAACAATAATATCTTAGTAAAAACCTAAAGTAATATTGCCAAACTATATATCATTTGAAAGCTTCAAATCTCTAGTTTTCATATTTGGTGGCTGTTATCTAAAATAAATTACAGAGGAGCAGTAATTTATCAATTTGCAACAAGAATATTTCATATTCATTAGGAGTATTTAGGCCTTTATTTTGAAATAACAATAAACATGAAAAATCATGAAAGATTGGTAGAAACCTCAGTTTGTTTTCATGCCATGAGTTCAAAAGATAACACCAATTCCATTTTATGAGAAAAAAAGGTCTGAAAATGTTTTAAATATAAAGAAAAATGTATAGATTCTCGATTTCTGATTGGCTGCGAGCTATAACGCTATAACGTAGTCTTTTTATGCATTTATTAGAGGTTGAATTCAAATCAAATACTGCCAAACCACCCATACTACTTCTGAATAGGATGTCTACTTCATAAATTGTATGAAAATTATGGAAATACATGGTTCAGATCACTCAAAACATATGAAAATGGAGGCGCCCTTATATGGGCAGTAATGGAGTCTAGTGAAAAAGTTAGGTACTGCGCCCAAATAAAATCTTACTGAAAGCTCATTAGATATCAACCTAAAATTTGGAATACAACTTGTTCAGATTTTTGTCTTTAATTTTCTTGCAGTTTTAGAGTAAAATATATTTTGTAATATATATATTTTATATAAAATATTAATAATTATATTTTTACATTACACAATTTCATAAACTCAAACTTGTATAACCTTTTTTCTGTTTCATTTTTTATCATTTCTAGACTTCTACAATAATCTGGAAAATGTCTTCTTTAAAACAAGACCAGCCATAGGTCTATATTCCAAAGCATTCCTGAATTACAACCATTTAAGTTTGGATAGGGATTTTTATGTCTATGCAAAAAAAAAGGGGGGTGACAGTTAACAGGTTAATTTTAATATTTATTGAAAACGCAAAAATCTCCCAAAAATACAAAATAGTATTTTTTTCTATTTTCTTTTGTCTAGTACAAAGTGCAAACAAAAACCAGCAAACACAAAATGAAGTACTTTGACACGTGCATTTATTAAGTTTTGTATGACCAACTGAGAACATGTTTTGTCTTTCTCAAATGTTCTTGTTGTGTTTTTAGGTCAGGGCTTATGGACCGGGATTGGAGAAGTCCGGCGTTATCATAAACAAGCCGGTTGAGTTCACCGTCGAGGCCAAAGATGCGGGAAACGGACCCCTGATAATCACTGCACAGGTTTGATCGAGCGTCAGCTAAAGAGTGTGCACTGAATGCGAGTTGAACCTTCACCCATGTTGCATTTTAATGTGGTTCGTTTTCCCAGGATGCAAATGGCGTCCCCATCGATGTGAAGGTGAAGAGTAAAGGAGAGAACGTCTACTCCTGCTCATACACACCCACCTCCGCTGTCAAGCACACGCTGGCTGTGACCTGGGGAGGCGTCAGTGTTCCCAACAGCCCCTTCAGGGTAAGACCAACAGAGTCAGAGGTCATAACCGCTAACACACACACAAAGGAGACTTCAGCTGTCGGCACTAACACCGTTGAGGAGCTTATCATACTAACTAAAGCTGATGCTCTTAACACTCCGACTGCCAAATATAAACCTGTCATCATCATAACCACCATAACTATGGAGCGTCACTGCTTTTCTGTCAAATAATTTCAGCTGTTCGTTTTGTTTTTATGCTTAATGTGGTACATCACATTGGTGATCTGGCTTTAGGAAATAAAACAAGGATAAATGATTACAAAAAATGTTTACTAGTGCTAATTTGTGATTACATTGCATGTTTCTTAAGATGAGCATGATGAGCAAAAGCGCTTTGTTTTTTAATACTGGCAAACATATATTTTTTTGCTACATAATACAATTTTTAATCATAAATCAGATCAAATTAAATGCCTTTTAGTTTTCTTTTAAAACTTTTCTTTTCGTCTGTTTTATCTCTCAATAAGAGAATCGTTCATTATTGCTTGTTACTACAAAAGCACAAAAATCAGTATATTTGTGATTTGAAAGTTATTTTCAGACATAATAATTTTGCACAGATTGTATTAGATTATAACAACACTGACTACTTCGATGATTGTAAAATGTTGCATTGTGGTGTTTGCAAGCAGAGTTGCTTTTTTCCAGAAGTCAAGAATGAAACTGAAAGAAACTATCAAACTTGATTTAATATAGATTTTTATTTATTTATAATAAATAGCGAAGAACATTATGACTGAACTAATAATGATCAACGTTAAGTGCATGCATGGATATATAAAGGAGTGCTCCTTTATAAGTATAGTGTTACAGAGTTCAACATGATCATTTGTTCATGTCACTCTATAATCAGGCTTTTGTGGTCCTTCCAGTCCATTTCACAAAGCAAACTCACTGCGTAGTTTAAAGAACAGAACTTGCTTTTGCTTGACTGCTCATGCAAACACTAAATGTTAAAGACTCTGGAAAAATGCAGCGTTCAAACGAAGTACTAACATGTTAATGTGTGCGGAGGGGAAAAGGGACTTTCATAACGCATTTAAGTGTTTGATTAATGACTGAATTCATGTTTTTAAAATGTCACTTTCAATAAATTCTAATTCTTCATGTTTTAATGTCGTCGTGTGATTTATGTGAGTTTGAGTTTCATTTGTATTTTCTCGGTTGTCTTGAATGAAGTGGAAAAATGACTAATGGGTAAAAGTCTCAAATACTAACTTTAATAATACTACGGTAATTGTTTGTCAAAGCAACTTTATGCCCTGAAAATGCATCAAACGACTTGATTTGCTTTTTATTTATTTTTCTTTCTCGGAATGTGCGATGTTTTTTTTTCTCATTCCCTAGTAACATTACTTGCTGAAATTAACATTCAGGAGACTTTATTCCTGTAGGTGAGTGTGGGAAAGGGAAGCCATCCACACAAAGTGAAAGTGTTTGGCCCAGGAATCGAGAGAACCGGCCTGAAAGCTCACGAGCCGACACACTTCACTGTGGACTGCACAGAAGCTGGAGAAGGTAATGCATGTTTACTGCGTACACCAAAATCACTGCTTTTTCATGTGTGAATTATACACAGTTTTTCTTTCAGGTGAATTTGTATTTTTGTAATTTAATTTTTTGCCATGAAAATAGCCTTGGATGCTAACATGGCATTAAATAAAACAATATATCTATCTATCTTTCAGGTGATGTAAGTGTTGGAATCAAGTGTGATGCTAATGTTATCAGTGAGAAGGAAGAGGATGTTGATTTTGACATCATTCCCAATGCCAATGACACCATCACTGTCAAGTATGTTCCTCCTGGAGCGGGACGGCTTACAATCAAAGTCCTTTTTACTGATCAAGTGAGTGACCACCGTAGAGTCTAGTAGAAAAAAAACTATTTTTGAATCCTTTTACAAACAATTGGTGTGTTCATTTAAAATTCAGGAAATTCCAGTCAGTCCGTTCCGTGTTAAAGTGGATCCTTCACATGACGCCTCCAAAGTGAAAGCAGAGGGACCAGGACTCGCCCGAGCAGGTTTGTTAAAGCGTTTGATCTTATCAAGAATCTGGGTTTAATTGGATGACTCATGTCTCTCGTTCGATTTTCCCATGCGGCGTCTCAGGTGTGGAGAGCGGAAAACCAACACACTTCACCGTTTACACCAAAGGAGCTGGCAAAGCTCCTCTGAACGTTCAGTTTTCCGGACCTAATAAAGGACAGCCCGTCCAAGACTTTGAGATCATTGACAACTATGACTATTCCCAGACTGTCAAGTACACACCAGTTCAGCAGGTAGGGAACATCAAATTGGAAGCAGCAAATTGGACATCTTTCAAGATTTATCTCCTGGCATCATAATTCTGGTTTGCTGTACCAATTTAGGGGGAGATGGTGATAACCGTGACCTTCGGTGGTGACCCGATTTCTAAAAGCCCCTTCGCTGTTGGTGTTGCGGCTCCGCTTGACCTTGACAAGATCAAAGTCGATGGCCTGGAAAATCGTATGTCATGTATACTATATATGTAATATGATTATTTATTGATTTTAGATAAAAGTGGAGTTAATGGAATATTGAATGTTTATTTACTTATTTATTGACTTATTTACTTCTTGTTTACTTAAATTGTTTATTTTAATTAATAATTGCGTTTTAATAAGATCCAAGTCGATGGCCTGGAAAATTGTATGTCAAATATATAAAATATATTTATGGATTTATTTGTTTTTATTTAGGCATTTATTTATTTTAGATTTAATCCAAGTTACAACTGGATGGAATGGATAATCAAAAGTTTATTTATTGTTATAATTTTATTTATTTTTCTATTTTTATTTATTCATTATTTATTCATTTTTTTATATTCAATTTAATTAGATTTTTGTTAATAAAAAATAAAATAAAAAAACTGTTTGTTTTATTTCAGGAGTGCAAGTGGGTGAGGATCAAGAGTTTGCCATTGGTACTAGTGGAGCGGGTGGACAGGGCAAACTGGAAGTCAAGATCACCGGCCCGTCTGGGAAAGCCGTGCCCTGCGTGGTGGAGCCTGGGAAAGCAGCCAGTCTGGTGAAGTACATCCCCAAAGAGGAGGGTGTGTACGTGGTGGAGGTCGTCTATGATGGCAATCCAGTGCCTGGAAGTCCTTTCCAAGTTGAAGCCATGCTGCCTCCTGATCCCAGCAAAGTATGTAGAAACCAAAGCATGATTTAATTTCTTTTAGAAGGCAAGACAAGTTTATTTGTAAAGCACATTTCATACACTATGGCAATTCAAAGTGCTTTACACAAAGGAATTCAAATAATCACAAAATAAAAGCAAGTAAAATTAAAACGGTTATAAAATGAATTACAAGAGATATATGATACAGTTATAAAATGAATTAAAAGAGTAAAAAGATGATGCATAGATAAACATTTCATCTGGGAAAACACTGGTGTATTAGCCTGGGAAAACCCAGACAACTTCCGGCAAATTTAGATTTGCTCTGAAAGTTAGTCTGGCAAAGAGCTCATTCAAGCCCATTTCCAATCCGTCGAAATCGAGGCACCAATCAGAAACGTTGGGGCGGGCTTTACACGATGACGACAGCGCTGGGATTTTGAAGCAGATTTTGTAGCCTACATTACAAAGATGGATGCCGCCGTCGAACATCACTCGTTCCAATCAGCTATCGCGTCTGTTTTAAGCGATTTGAACGTTTCCTTTTTGTTAAAAACCGAGCAAAGAACAACACTCGGAGATGTTTCTCCGCCGCTCTGCATACGTCATCTCCTTCATCGCTCTGATTGGGTTTAGGTCTATCCGCGGCGTCCGTTGGTGACGCCCCTCTGGAAATGATTTGTCTATGATGCTTTGCCAGACCGTAACTCGGTTACAACTGAGAATGGTCTGGTTTTAACCAGGCTACCGGTGTTTCATATTTTTTCACAACTCCAAGTTTTACTCTTGAGATTTTCCCATGTGGATTTGTACTGTTCTTTCGACGTGCCTAGAAGACAAAAAAAAAATGATTGTTACAATGTACTTCTCTCTGTACAGGTCAAGGCGTTTGGTCCAGGATTGAAGGGTGGTCTTGTAGCAAACCCTGCTGAATTTAGCATCGACACCAAGGGCGCCGGCACGGGTGGACTCGGGCTCACCGTCGAGGGTCCAACCGAAGCTAAAATTGAGTGCTCTGACAATGGCGACGGCACCTGCTCCGTGTCGTACCTCCCCACCGAACCCGGAGAGTACCTAGTTAACATTCTCTTCGAGGACGTCCACATTCCCGGCTCGCCTTTCCACGCTGACATCCAGTACCCCTTCGATCCCACCAAAGTGGTGGCGTCCGGCTCCGGGCTGAAGCGAGGCAAGGTTGGTGAGATCAGCGTGCTGAATGTCGACTGCACCAAAGCTGGACCTGGACAGTTGACGCTGGAGGCCGAGTCTGATTCTGGAGCGAAAGCAAAGACTGAAGTTCTGGACAATAAGGACGGGACTTACACGGTCACCTACGTCCCACTGACTGCGGGCATGTACACGCTACAGCTGAAGTACGGTGGGAAGACGGTTCCCAACTTCCCTGCCAAAGTGAACGTGGATCCAGCTGTTGATACCAGCAAAGTGAAGGTGTCTGGACCAGGAGTTGCTGGAGAAGGTATTGACGTCTAAAATCAAAGGTTTTCTCATTGAATATGGGTTACAAAAGCCACTTCATGTTCACTTGTAAGGACAAATGCGTCATATTCCTTGTAGCCAATGGAAACGTTTGTGAAAATGTTTTTCTTAACGATTTTTCCTTGGTGATGTTGGCTTCCATGAATCAATGAACCTTCTTTCCTTTGGCTTTCGTTTTGGACTACTTTGCTTCCATAACTTGTCGTCTTTCAGACTAGTTGAAAGAATATATCCAAAATACACATTTAAGTGTTTATTTTATCACACTCTATTTGTATTTGTAGATTTGCACCTTCAGTGCAAGACGACCCTTTGCCTGACGAACGATTTTCTGAAAGATGCCCATTTTACTTCAAAAGCGATGCCATTTTTACAAAGAGAAATGTCTTCAGTAAAGTCAATGCTCTCATCTTTGTGTGTTTTTCTTCTCTGGTCTGCAGGAGTTTTCAGAGAAGCCACGACTAACTTCACGGTGGATGCACGAGCTTTGACCAAAACTGGCGGTAAACACATTAAAGCTCGTGTGAAGAACCCATCAGGCGCTTCTACAGACTGCACCATCAGTGACAACGGCGATGGCACTTACAACGTGGAATACACACCATTTGAGAACGGTATAATGCACAAAATTCTACTTAAATGTTTCTTCCTAACAAACACTGGTATACATGTATATTTATACACTTGGCTGATGCTTTTATCCAAAGCGACAAGATGAATGCAATGCAAGCTATATGTTTTATCAGTTCATTTGTTCCTTGAGAATTGAAACCGCAATTATAAGCTACAGGAATGCTACAGGTTTCATCTTGTACAGTTTGTGTATTTTGAAGAACCGCAATAAAGCTTTCCAGAATAAACAGCTTATTTGGTCACATTTGTGAGGTGACAGGCTCATGATTCCTCAACGACGGCACGGCAATGATTGATTAAGACACTAGACACTACAGGAAAAGCCATTGTTCTTTCATGCATGTTTGGGGGTTTTGGAACGGTTTCCTCCTTTCAGACTAGTGGAAAGAAACATCCAAAATACACATTTAAGTGTTTGTTTTATTACACTATCTATTTGCAACTGTGGATTTCAATTACAATACATATCTTTAAGGCATGCATGATAAAAGAAGGCAAGAAATATGATATTAATACATTTTGAACCATTGAGCTAATTTTTCCCCATCACTTGGATGTCACAGTTGCTACCTCTGAACTCAGTACGAGGATTGAAAGCTTCATAAGCTTGTTGCTTAGAAGCGGAGTGTGAATTTTCTTGTGTCTACTCAATGCAGGAGTCCACAGTGTGGAGATTCTGTACGATGAGACTCCGGTTCCTAAGAGCCCGTTCCAGGTCGGGGTGGGAGATGGATGTGACCCCTCACGTGTGCAGGCCAAGGGCCCGGGTCTAGAAGAAGCACTGACTGACAAACACAACAAGTTCTCAATCATCACCAGGTGTCCGAGCTTTAAAAAATCTTACATTTTTTTCTATTTTTATTATAATATTTCCCTACACTATGGTTCAAAAGTGTGGGGTCAGTAAGATTTTTTTTTTTTGATGTTACGAAATGTATACTTTTATTTAGCAAGGATGCATTCAAAAGTGATACTAAAGATATTTTATAATGTTACAAAAGATAACGTTGATAATTATCAGAAATTAGCATATTAGAGTAATTTCTGAAGGATCATGTGACACTGAAGACTGGAGTAATGATGCTGAAAATTCAGCTTTGATCACAGGAATAAATCATTTTACTATATATTCACATAAAGTTATTTAAGAAAGCTGTTTTACTGTGTTTGATGCAGCCTTATTGAGAAAATCTCAAAATTGTAACATATATAATTAGAACATGAGTTTTAATACAGTAGTTTACATAAAATGAAATATAAAAAAATATTTTATTTTAATGACATAATTTAAATCTTTGTGAACTATTCCTTTTAATAGCTTAACTTGAAAATTAAATGCAATGCCATTTCATGTGCATTACAAATTGTAATATTTCATCATTTTTTACTGTTTTGAGGTGAGCATAAGAGACTTCTTTTGAACGCTAGTGGAGATATTGTTCTGTATACTACCTAGAACCTAAAATAACCATTTCATCTTCTTCTGATCCGAACAGAGGAGCTGGTATTGGTGGTTTGGGAATAACCGTAGAAGGCCCATCAGAGTCTAAAATGTCCTGCAAAGATAACAAAGATGGCAGCTGTAATGTGGAATACACCCCGTACGTTCCTGGTCTGTACGATGTCAACATCACATATGGAGGACAACACATTCCAGGTACATAAAGTCCAGACCTGAAGAAAGCATGTTTTTAACTGGAGTCCCGGTTTCCCCCTGCAAAACTACTTGAACTATCCTGCAAATTAGTTTTCATTAGTTTTACACCCGGGAAACCAAATCTCCCGTATCTAAGGAGAGCAGGCTACCACATTCTCACTGGTGGACATTATGTGCTCGCGTTTCATTGAAAACATTCAGCGTGCCAAGACCACATAGTGTGATTCTCCCACATGGATATGCAGATTGTTTAAATCAAGAGTATAGCAATATTTTAGAGGATGACAGAGTTGTTGGAAAGTTGAGATTAATTAGACTACGAAGTCTTTCAGAACGCGTACGCAAGTATATAGCAATAAATAAAACATGCTAGCATCTAAAATCTTGTTTAAATTATTATTACTCATTAGAATTGGCTGGAGGCCTTGATTTTGGTTTTGTGTGTCTCTTCCCCTGCTTCCTGTTTCTTATGAACCTTGGGCACACGTCTTATCTTATAATCGCTCCATTTGAGTTGCGTTAGCTTGCATGAACACACTAATCAATGTCTGAATCTAAAAGTGTTATCTTTTCGTTTGCACATTATAGGAAGCCCGTTCAAAGTGCCCGTAAAGGATGTTGTTGACTCCAGTAAGGTGAAGATATCTGGACTTGGTGTTGGTTCTGGAGTGCGAGCTAAAATCCCACAGTCCTTCACTGTGGACTGCAGCAAAGCTGGTGTCGCTCCTCTGTCTGTAGCCGTAACTGGACCTAAAGGTAAAAACACATTCGGATTTATGCATATATTTATTTTGTTTTATTTTGCTCTGAATTGAATACTAGCATACTGCACAGTATATACTTAAAAATTTGTTTGTTTATTATTTATATTTCTTTTTTTCTTTTTGGGGGTCTTTGTTCATAAATACTAGCATGCCACACAGTATATAGATGAACATTTAAATTAATTAATTTAAACTTATTTATTAATTTACTTTCTATTTATTTTTATATATTTATTTTAAATGTTATGCAACAATAAATGTTTCTAGCAGTATGTAGTGTTGCATGTTTAGGTTAGTGATATATAATATGGTTATTCTGTATATATAATAATGACAAATAATGACATGATGTCTTTAAAATCATAGTTAATAAGTCAAAAAGATTGCATTATTGAATGCAGTATTTAAGTAGATCACCTGGGTACTAAAAATGACTGTAGAATAGTGAATGTTTTGTATGACTGTAACCAAGTTGTTGTTGTTTGCAGGTTTGGCTGAACCAGTAAACATTACAGACAATGGTGACGGCACACACACGGTGGCATACACTCCGTCTGTCGAGGGCTCGTACTCTGTCGCGGTCAAATACGCAGACGAGGAAGTTCCACGCAGGTACTTCTGTTAGATTCTCTACTGATATCAAACTGTAGTCACAGAGATGTCGTCATCATCAATCCTTCAAATATCTCTTTCAGCCCGTTCAAACTGCGCGTTCAGCCCACTCATGATGCCAGTAAAGTGCGTGCCAGCGGCCCCGGCCTGACCACCGGTCTCTCCGCCAGCTTTCCAGTCGAGTTCACCATCGATGCCAAAGATGCCGGTGAAGGCCAGCTGTCCGTGCAGATTACCGTGAGTACTGACAAGTTCAGGCTCGTCGTCCTCTTGTGGTTCTGAAGAAACGGATTAAAGTTTGAATATCACTGATTGATATAAATGAGTTTTTTAGGTTGATTTGTAGTAGAATGTTTTCAATCAGCCAACAGACTGTAAAATTACATGTGGATTCAGTTTCTGACATTCAATGGAAAAGATCTTTAAGGATCACATAGTTGCATATTGCAAAAATCATACATCATACTTTCATACATCCATCTATTAGATTAGATTGCACACACAGATATTATAAAATATATAGAATAAAAATGTGTGTGTGTATATATATATACACTACCGTTCAAAAGTTTGGGGTCGGTACGATTTTAAATACTTTTAAAAGAATTCTCTTCTGCTAACCATGGCTGCGCTTATTTGATTAAAAATACAACAAAAATCAGTTATAGTATTAAATATTATTCCAGTGTAAATCAGCTGTTTTCTGTGTGAATATATAGTAAAGTGTAATTTATTCCTGTGATCAAAGCTGAATTTTCAGCATCACCAGTGTCAGTGTCTTCAGTGTCAAATGATCCTTCACAAATCAGTATAATATGAGGATTTGATGCTCAAGAAACATTTATTATTATTATCAATGTTGAAACAGTTGTTGGTCTGTCAGTTGTACAGTTTTTTTTTTTTTTTTTTTTTTTAGGATTCTTTGATGAATAGGAAGTTCAAAATACTTTTGTAACATTATAAATGTCTTTACTGTCACTTTCGATCAAATTAATTATTCCTTGATAAATAAAAGTATTGATTTCTTTCCTCCAAAAAATAAAAATAAAATTCTCACTGACCCCAAACTTTTGAACGGTAGTATATATATGTGTGTATATATATATATATATATATATATATACATATACATATACATATACATATACATATACATATACATACACACATACATACATATATACACACACACATATATATATATACACACAATTAAGCTTTTTAAATTATAATTTTAAATATTCATGAAAATATGTATGTCTAGCCTATATATACATATATACTGTATATATTAAGATAATGTAATATGTCATATATGTATATTCTACATAAATTTAAGATAAAAATATTTGATACAATTTTATTTTTTATTATATAATATTTTCTTAAATTTATGTAGATTTGAAGTAGAATGTTTTCAATCTGCCAACAGACTGTAAAATCACATGTGGATTCAGTTTCTGACTTTCAATGGAAAAGATGAATAAGGATCCACAAATACCACATAGCTGCATATTGCAAAATTTATCTTTCTCTTGGATGCAGCATGTTATTTTATCTTTTGAGAAGTTACTGCTCCAGTTATCCTGGATTATCTTTGATTTCTCCATTTGGACTCCAAATACATGCACCAGGACCAATGCGGCAGGCCAGCAGTGAGATAAATGTCTTCTGAAAGCCAAACTGCAGCAGGAAATCCAGGGGGAAACTTAACCTCTTCCTCATCCGTCCCTTTTCTTGTTGATGAAGCTCCTCTCTGTGTCTCTTAGTGTTTTTAAACTGCTTCTCAGTTCATCTGAGGACCTCCACATCTGCTGTGTCTGTTCCAGGAGGTTTGAGGTGGTCCTGCAGGACTTTTATATGGTTTTTCATGCGTTTCAGGATCAGGATGGTAAATCCAAGAAAGCCAACATTCAGGACAACCAGGATGGAACCTACAAAGTGTCTTATGTGCCAGACAAGGTGGGCCGTTACACTATTGTAATCAAGTATGGCGGAGACGAGATCCCCACTTCTCCATATAGAGTGAGAGCGACCACTACAGGAGACGCCAGCAAGTGTACGGTCACGGGTACGTCTACACTCATTTTGTAGGGTTTTTTAGACTTTGTTAGGACACACACACAGCTAATGGATATTTTTGTGTATATATATATATATATATAAAATGTATATAAAGACAACCATTTACTTCATTCCTGAATGAATCAGCCATTT
This sequence comes from Rhinichthys klamathensis goyatoka, assembly GCF_029890125.1. Classification (NCBI taxonomy): domain Eukaryota; kingdom Metazoa; phylum Chordata; class Actinopteri; order Cypriniformes; family Leuciscidae; genus Rhinichthys; species Rhinichthys klamathensis. Next base: position 918,583 of record NW_026606657.1, on the reverse strand, counting down.
GAACGAAATGAATCTTGAATGAATGACTCAATCACTTACTAATTTAGATATTTACCGCCACATACTAAGAGTTTAAGTTTAAAGTATCATCAAATCAAATTTTTTTTAATTTATCATATTAATTTAAAATCCATTAAAGGTATAGTTCACCCAAAAATTTGAATTCTCTCATTTAATCACCCTCATGGGCGTTAAAGCTTAAGTTTGGGTAATAAATTCTTTGAAAAGTCAAATAAATTTTTTTTTTCTAAAGCTACTTTTTGTAATATATATTTCATGCTTTTCTTATATAACACAATGATGACTTTCAATGATTTTGGGGGGTAATTTCTCAGCCAATTTTGATGTGCGATGAATTAATCTCCACATCGTGTAATTAATTAGATTAAAAAAATGTAATCCTTTGACAGCCCTAATATTAATATTTATGAATCTTGACCAAGCTGTCGGATCCAGTTACACAAAGTAACAGTGCAGATTATTTTTTAAAACACAAAAAAAACTTGGATTGGTGAGATAAGAAAACATAATCCCCATAAGAAAAAATCACTTGTATATCTATTGTAAACTTTTAAATCAAAACAAATTTTCCATGTTCTGCAGGACCTGGCATTGGGCCAACCATCGGCATTGGAGAGGAAGTTGGGTTTGTGGTGAACGCTAAAGGAGCCGGGAAGGGGAAGGTCTCCTGCATTGTGGTCACTCCTGACGGCACTGAGGTGGAAGCTGATGTAATCGAGAACGAGGACGGGACCTTTGACATCTTCTACACTGCGCCGAAGCCCGGGAACTATGTTATTTACGTGCGGTTTGGAGGGGAGAACATCCCCAGGAGCCCCTTCAAAGTCATGGTGAGAAGCAAACGGTGATAACATCAGCTCTTGCTCTCTTAAAGAGAACCATATTGAAGAGGCTTTAGGTTTTTAAGAAGCTGCAATAGATACGGGCCCGTTTTTAAGGTTCAGTGATTTGTCATCTGGACTTCATTCGTCCGAGTTCGGAGGGGGGGCTTCCTGAATTAAGATGTCATTTCTTTGCATTATCAAGACAAATGATCACACTTATTTCATTAATGTTTTCATATCTTGTGATGTTAAGGGTAAGGTTTTGATTTAGGCCTGAAACATACATATGAGAACACGTGCAAACGCTTCTAGCAACACAAGCTTGATTTCATGCATCTTTGTGTTCCGGATTGCGTCAGAGCGTAATTCATAACACAATGCAAAACATAATGCATTCTCAGAGGGCTGCACGATAAATCAAAATCAAAATTAAATTGCAATATGGCTTTTTTAATTCAATTTAATATACATTTAATTTGTTGCCAAAATTAAAGCTGGGTGGTTTTACATTAAAAAATATTATTATTTCAATAAGTTGTATTGTAAAATTATTATATATTTTCTTTATTCTTTCATTTTACAGTAAAATATCTTAGTAGTATTTCTTATTGCTTAATAGTTTTGCATTATAATAAATATTTTAATGCATAATAATAATGATGATAATATAAGTAATGTTGATAATAATAATACTTTTATTTTTGTATTATTTCATAGTCCTATTGATATAAAATCATGAAATATTTTGGACAAATTGTGCCACAAACATGGATTTAAAAAAAAAAAAAAAATTTAAATCACAATTTTTCTCTGAAAAAAAATGCAAGTATAAAATGCAAATCTTGTAGCCCTAAATTCTCAGCGTTGACTCACAACTTGTGTGAAGAATCTCGGTTGAACTGTAAACATGTTTATATCTACACTATCTATCAGTTATAACAACACATGGAGTTTTGTTACCACAACAGCAACGAGAACGAATGTACAACGGGATTGGCACAATTTGGCGTCTGTGTTTGAGTGCTTGTTGTGTGTGTTCTTTTATGTTCCTCATGCATCTGAAGTTTCATGTCCATACATATCATTCCTCAGGCAACAGATGAAGTTCCCATGATGCAGCAGCAGTCAGTCCAACAGCAAAAGACAGCGCCAGGCGTCGGCTTCCAGCCCTGGGTACAAAGACACACGCGTCTCACCCCAGTCACACACTCCCGTCACCGTTCGCTCTCTTCCAGCCTTTGCACTGACCTCCAGCTTCCTGAACACACACACACCACCCTGTCTCCTCTTTGTGCTTCTTGTTTGTGTTGGCCAAGGGTTTCTGTTCAGTTCTTCCTCGTTTTTGACCAACCAAGAATCGTTTTTTTTTTTGCAGGAAATGGTTGGAATGGTTATTCATGGCTCATCGGTCTCTATTTCCTCCTCTCGTTGATTAGTCTTGAACACACACACTCTGGTTTTCCCACTAGTGCGTTTCATTGATGACAGAAGCAGAGGGAAACTCGACGCCTGAGTGTTTAGACCGACATAGTTTTGTTTGGATTGAACACCAGTTTTAAATTGCTCATTATTCTGACATTAACCTCAGGACCATTATGCGGTTCGTGTGCTGCTGCTTTCTGCCTGCGTAAACTTTAAGAAAACCACAAAGCAGACCTGTACAACTCTGAACATACACTATACCGTTCAAAGGTTTCGGGGTCGATATTAAGCAGCACGACTGTATTCAATATTGATAATGGGAAGAAATATTTCTTGAGCAGCAAATCCACATATTACACTGATTTCTGAATAATCATGTGACAGGAGTAATGAATTTAAAAATTCAGCTTTGATCACAGGAATACATTATACTTTAAATTTATTAAAACAGAAAAACGTTTTTTTTTTCAATTGTAGTTTCACTATTTTTATGTATTTTTGATTTTAAAAAATGCAGCCTTTGTGAGCAGAATAGACTTCTTTCAAAACAAAAACAAATTCTTACCGACCCCAAACACCAGTAGTGTATGTAACACAAAAATTGGGTTTAATTTAACTTAACTTGTTTTTAACGATCGTTGTCACTCTGGCATTGCCTTCTATACTAAGGACGCTTTGAAATGAAGCATCTTAGAGAGCATATTTTAGCTCCTATAGTCTGATTGGGAGCTTTTGTGTTTGGTACAGATCTATTAATGTCTACTTAAACTTAACACACAGTTGTAATTCTTCTCATAGTGGTTACCTCATTCCCTCCAGGTGAAATCAGGAGTCATTTATCAGTAATGCTCCTTCCTTGTGTCATCTCTCTGTGCAGGGCTCATATTAGATGATGTCTCAACATGTTTCATTCAATGCACACAATCATTTTCTTTATTTCTGAGATGTTTACCACGGTTTGGGGATTTTTCCTCCTTTATCATTCTCTTTTCCAGGCCGCTTTGCTTTGTCAGCTGTGCTGGGGGGCCGATCACAGTCTCGTCTTCCTCTGTTTCGTGTCTAACACACGTTTGTCTTCTGCTGTGGCTGAATCACTGGGCTGTTAATGTCTTTTCTCGTCCACAGCGCTCTTGCTTTCAGAATGGATCGCACAGACTTGACTAAACATGGAAATGTTTGACAGGCAGTTCTAACGGATGCGTTTGCACCGTCCGCTCTCATTTACTCTCATTTCTCCTCGCCGCCTCACAGGTTACAGATGGCGCGTATATCCCTGCGAACAGTGTGAACGGGACGGGATACAGACCTTTCGATATGGTGATTCCCTTTACGTTTAAGAAGGGGGCAATCACAGGTGAGAGATTTCAAAAGACACCCTTTAAAGAAAACCCTTATTAGCTACTCATGAGTTAAATTCAAACACATTTTCACTAAGGGTATTCTTAACTTAAGGGGTTTTGTGCTGCTCAATGCAGATCTTTAAACACGATTCATGTCAGGGTCATATTTCACCCTCCCCCCACAAAAAAAATCAAGCATATTTTTGGATTAAGATATTTTTCATTATGAAACTCTTGTAAACTAAGCAAAATTTCCCCCTAAATTCTTATTACTGTAATGAGGAGGGGAAAAAAAGAAATTATTTACTTGAATCATCATAATTTCAAAGGCAGTACAATATTTATTTATTCACATTATTCTTAAATTATGCAAACATAAAAATGTGAAATCTTAATGCTCCTAAAAATGGTTGTAATTTTTTCTCAAATGTTTGTATGTTTCTGTGCATGTCTAAATATATACATTTTTCAACTTTTGAAATGTAATCATGAACATGTCACTCATAAAGCGTTTCATACTAGTGATTTCCTCTAAATCTGCAGTGATATTTGTTCAAAAAGCATAAACCGAACACTTAATGTTTGTCCTCCAGGTGAGGTTCACATGCCGTCAGGTAAAACCGCTCAGCCTGAGATAATCGACAACAAAGACGGGACGGTCACAGTGAAGTTCTCGCCCACAGAGGCTGGACTTCATGAAATGCACATTAAATACAACGGCTCACACATCCCAGGTCAGAGTCCAGGACCACAGCACACCATCAAATCAGTTTCACACACACACACACGCTCACCTTCATGTCATTTATGAACCATTAATGTTGTTAGTTTCTTTTGAAGTGTTCTTGCTGCAATTTCCATATAATAAAAGCATATGGTGACCTTTTGTTTTATGAAAGAGCTTGAACGTTCTGCTAAACATCTCGTTTTGTGCTGATGAAAGTTAGTAATATGGGTTCAAAAAGACATTTTTCTGTGAACAAACTCTTTAATACTGCCTACTGGAACCTAAGCATGCATGAGAGTAATTCATCTCATCTGACTGATGTGCTGTCAGGATTTGTTTTAAGGCCTTTCGTTGTCCCAGAGATCCGTGTGTGTGAAGGTTGAGAAGGCTTCACCTTTTGAAGAGATTTAAGTTGACCGAGGGCGGACACAAACTCAGTTGTGCTGATTTATTTAGCGTGGTGAAAGATCTCAAGGCTGACGTCAGGCGTGAGGAATCTGTGTTTGGAGCTGGTGTGTGTTGGGTACAGATCCTCATGTAGGTGCTTGTTTTATGGCTGGAGTTTCATGTTTTCCAGTCGCTGGTCCAGTGCCATCAGTAACCGCAGTAAACATCACATTAATGTGATAGTCGAGCCTCATCCGATGGATTTGTTTCTCCATGTAAGGCAGGAAGAATGTGTTATAGAGTTGAATTATTATTGTTAGGAGTGTCTAAAGCTCCATGAGGATATCCTGTTAGCATTAACAATGAGCTTGTATTAACATTGTTTGAATTGATTTTTCACTATTCCTAGGTTTTTTTTATTAATTTTTTTTATGTATTAAAATGACATAGATTTTTCACTACTGCTAGTATTGTTGTATATACTATTTAAAACAATGTTTATACAAGCTCATTGTTAATGCATTTATATATATAATATATATATATATATATATTAATTGTATTAAAATATGCATAGTATATACAACAATACTGCCCATTATATTTATAACCAGGTTTTGTTTTAATTCATTTTATTGCTCTGGATTTAAAAAAAAAAAATTGTGGGTTTTCTTATGTATGTTTTATTTTGTTGTATGTTTGCAAATATTCACAAACACAAAGACAAACAAAACAAAGGCAAATTAGTTTATATATTTAATGTATACGTATTTAAAAAAAATGCTCCAGATTTCTGTGTGAATTGCATGAAAACGGTCCAGGTAATTTTTCACCACAAAATCAAAAGAAAATAAAACCATATATAAAATGTTTTAAAAGTATAAGATGCATTTCAGAACAAAAACACCTCTCAGATGTATTCGTAATTTATAATTCTCCAAACGCTCGTGTTCACCAGCTGCTCTGCCTCATTATGTTTCCATTCTGTTGTATGTGTGTTTTCTGCCATCGTATTGAATGCGTTGCATGTTTTCTCAGAGAGCCCTCTGCAGTTCTACGTCAACAACACAAACAGCCCTAATGTGACCGCATATGGACCGGGCCTGGTCTACGGGACCACCAATAAAACCGCCATGTTCACCATCTACACTGAAGATGCTTCTGAAGGTGTGTGCTAACACTTCACAATATTAACTAACATGACCTAACCATGAGCAATACATTTGTTACTGTATTTGTTCATCTTTGTTAAAGGGTTAGTTCACCCCAAAATGAAAACTCTGTCAGTAATTACTCTCCCTCATGTTGTTCAACCCCGTAAGACTTTCGTTCATCTTCAGAACACAAATGAAGATATTTTTTATTAAATCTGAGAGCTGGATCACTCCTCCATAGGCTTCTTAAGGGATCGAAACTGGCCGGCCCAGAAAAGTTATGAAAGACATCGTTAAAATAGTCCGAGTGACTACAGTGGCTCAACCTTAAGTTTATCAAGCGACGAGAATACTTTTTGTGCGAAAAAAACAAACAAAAATAACGACTTTATTCAACTATTCATTTCCTTCTCTGTGGGCCTCGAGTGAGTTCACGTAGTGTAACAGCGCAGCGCTTCTGGGTTGTACGTCACACACATCACACGCATGACCAGCGTCGGCCAATAGTGAGCCTACGTGTGACGTACAACCCAGAAGCGCTGCGCTGTTACACTACGTGAACTCACTCGAGGCCCACAGAGAAGGAAATGAATAGTTGAATAAAGTCGTTATTTTTGTTTGTTTTTTGCGCACAAAAAGTATTCTCGTCGCTTGATAAACTTAAGGTTGAGCCGCTGTAGTCACTCGGACTATTTTAACGATGTCTTTCATAACTTTTGGGCCGGCCAGTTTCGATCCCTTAAGAAGCCTATGGAGGAGTGATCCAGCTCTCAGATTTAATTAAAAATATCTTAATTTGTGTCCTGAAGATGAACGAAAGTCTTACGGGGTTGAACAACATGAGGGCGAGTAATTACTGACAGTTTACATTTTTGGGTGAACTATCCCTTTAACGTTAGTTAATAAAAATACAGCCGTTCGTTGTTTGTTCATGTAAGTTCACAGTGCATTAACTAACGTCAACAAGATTTTAATAAAGTATTAGTACATGTTGAAATTAACATTAACAAAGATTAATAAATGCTGTGTACGTGCAGTTCATGCTAACTAATGTAGTTAACTAATGAACCTTATTGAAAAGTATTACCCATTAATGTTGGCCAGAAAACTCTGCCTAGAAAACATGATAATTTGGTGTTTTGCCCCAGGCGGACTGGATTTGGCCATTGAAGGTCCGTCGAAGGCTGAGATCAGCTGTGTGGACAACAAAGACGGCACTTGCAGTGTCTCGTACCTGCCCACACTCCCTGGAGACTACAACATACTCGTCCGCTACAATGACAAGCACATCGCTGGAAGCCCCTTCACCGCCAGGGTCACAGGTACACGTCTCGTCTGCTAGTTTGCTTGACGTCTCTCGTTAGAACGTGACTTTTTTTTACCTGATTTTGCTTTTTAAAAGCATAATTTGAATTTGTCTCATATTTGATGAATTTTGTCTCGGTTGTGTCGATTATTTTGGTAACGTTTACATAAGGTTCATTGGTTAACTGTAGTTAATGTATTAAATAATTAGCAATACATATGTTAATCTTTGTTAACGTTAGTTAATAAAAATACATGGTTACACTTTATTTTAAGGGGTCATTGTTACAGTGTAATTATATATTTAAGTACTGGGTAATATTAAGCAACTACATGTACTTTTCTATAGGGTTAGGGTTTGGTTGAGGGTTAGTTGCATGTAATTATGCATAATTTATTGTTATTACTATGGTAAGTATATGTAACAAGGACACTGTAAAATAGTCTTGGCAAATAGTTTTTCATAGTTTGTTCAAGTTAGTTCACAGTGGATTAACTAATGTTAACATACAACTCTTGATTTTAATGATGTATTAATAAATGTTGAAGAATGCTGTAGAAGCATAGTTCATTATTAATTCATGTTAACTAATGAACCTTATTGTAAGTTTTGCCATTATTTTATCTGTTTGTTACTGTGAAGCTGCTTTGTAACAATCTGTGTTGTGTAAATAAATAAAAATAAATAAAGTGACTTGACTTTGCAGAAGACAATAAGAGGAAGTCCCAGGTGAAGCTGGGCTCCGCTGCAGATTTCTCTCTGGATATCACCGAGACGGATCTGAGTCTTCTCAGCGCGAGCATCAAAGCCCCTTCCGGCCGCGACGAGCCGTGTTTGCTCAAGAGACAACCCAACAACCACATCGGTACGTCTGGGATCGGTTCACTCATTCTTTTTGCAAGCTATGAATTTCGTTTTGGATGACATGTGGTTGGTCATTTCTTCTTCAGGCATTTCCTTCATCCCGAGAGAAGTTGGGGAGCACCTGGTGAGCATCAAGAAGAACGGACAGCATGTCCCTAACAGCCCCATCACCATCATGGTGGTCCAGTCTGAGATCGGAGACGCCAGCCGAGTCAAGGTCTTCGGACAGGGGCTGGTGGAGGGAAACACCTTCGAGATGTCCGACTTTGTGGTGGACACAAGGGAAGCTGGTGAGAGAGAGATTGATTGATTTTTATCTTTTTATATATATATATATATATGTATATATAAAGCTTTTATTATTTATTTCATTTTATTTATTTCATCTTTTATTATTTATTTAAAAACTAAAATAGATTTTTAATTATTTTTATTATTACTATTGTTATATAAACTTACATTATAGTTTATTATAATAATACAATATATTTATGTAATAATAATAATTTTTATGTATTATAATATTAATAGCTATTGTTCATTTTTTATCTTTATTTAATAACTATTATATTATTATTATTATTATTATTATTATCTTTGTCTTATTTATTAACAATATATAATATCTATTTCTAATATTATAATACTAAATCATGTCTTATAATTATAATTAAATAAATAATTAATATTATATAATATAGAATTATAGTATTATTATATTTAATAACAACAGCGTATGTATTATATATTAGTTATTAAATACAAATTATAATTATAATATTGTATTAGTAAATAATTATGATATAATGTTTTATATTTTATAATGTAAACTCACATTATAATGATATCTATTTAATACAAATAATGTTATTATCTTTATCTGTATAATTATCTGTATTTAATTTGTTTGATATTATAATTTGTATCATTTAATAACTAATATATAATTATAATATTGTAATATAAAACAATATTATCATAATTATTTACTATTATATAATTTTATAATATAAACTCACATTATTATATGATATCTATTTAATACAAATAATGTTATTATCTTTATCTGTATAATTATCTTTATCTGCATTTAATTTGATAATGTATTAATAATAATAGTTGTTGACGTATTATTGTTATTATTATTATTATATATAAATAGCTTTCATTCATTACATTACATTTAAGTCCTTAACCCCAGCTTGAGGCATATGTAGAGAACGAAATATCATAGATTTGAGAGTGGGCTGTTTTCACTGAGCAACTTCATAGCAACGTCTCTCCCAAAAGCAGGTGATATAAACATTTCCCACAAATAAGAGGCTTTAAATGTGAGCTGACGTAGATCCTCTTCATTCCTCAGCACTGATTCACTCTTGTCTTGAAGGGTTTGAGGTTATAAAAATCACTTTACAGAATGTGTGAGGTTCCTCTCGCATTTTTCCTTCATAACAAAGATATTAACATTAAACGTAGAGCTTGACTTCTGTTCAGTCTAACCCGCCTAACCGAACGACATAAGCGCTAAATAAACCTCGTCTGCTAAAACGTCTGGCCCTTAATGATGTTTTTTCAAGCTCTCCTATTCACTTAATTGCTAAGAATATAATCCAAACAGGTTGTGTAAAGTGGCTCAAAGGTGGAAATTGGGCTCTTAATTGGTACCACAGCGGCAAATTATTCCCACTTACCCAAAGAACTTAAATATTTATACAATTAGTCCTTCATATAAAGTATGTCACACACTTTTTAACTTGTCTTGTACAATAAAATGCTTTTATTTCTCATGCATCCAGTTAGCATTTGTTTATTAATGTTAATGCATGTAATCCAGTGTTTCCCAGCGCTGTTCCTGGAGACACACCAACACTACACATTCCCAAACTCTCTAATCAAACACACCTGATTCAACGTTAGCAGAGCCTCCAGGACCAGACGTGTTTGGGTCAGATGAGGGAGACATGCAGAATGTGTAGTGTTGGTGTGTGTCCAGGAACAGGGTTGGGAAACACTGGTCTATGGTGATCCTGAATGGCATAACTGTGTGTTCACAGGTTATGGAGGTTTGGCGTTGGCCATTGAGGGTCCCAGTAAGGTGGACATACAGACAGAAGACATGGAGGACGGCACGTGTGGCGTCTCATATTGTCCGAGTGAGCCGGGCACCTACATCGTGTCCATCAGGTTTGCAGAAGAGCACGTCCCTGGTGAGAGACTCGCATGCTCAAAACTTCTATAGGTTTTATATTGTGGTCCAAATATGGCGTACATCTTGTTTACACATTATTTGGCAAAAGACGATATTCAAAATGGAGTTGTAAGCGTATTGCACAGTGTATATACTGTACATTTCCTATTACAACTGTGTATTATGTTACAAAAGATTTCGATTTCAAATAAACGGTTCTTTTTTTCCATTTCTATTCATCAAATCCTGAAAAAAAAGAAACTTTTGAACATTGATAATAATCATAAATGTTTCTTGAGGAGCAAATCAGCATATTAGAATGATTTCTGAAGGATCATGTGACATTTAAGACTGGAGTAACGATGTTAAAAATTCAAGCTTTGATCACTGGAATAAATTACATTTTACAATATATTCACACAGAAAACAGCCATTTTAAACTGTAATAATATTTCACATTTTTACTGTATTTTTGATCAAATAAAAGCCGTCTTGGTGAGCTGAAGAGACTTCTAGCATGTTACTCCCGTCATTGTGACTTATTTTTGTTGCATGTCTGTGTTTGCAGGAAGTCCGTTCAGCGTTCGGGTGACCGGAGAAGGTCGTATCCGCGAGAGCATCACTCGCCGGCAGAAAGCAGCGTCCGTCTCTAGTGTTGGAAGTGTGTGTGATCTCAACCTAAAGATCCCAGGTATGAAAGTTCCCAGATATACAGCTATAACCTTTACACTTCATATCAAGTCAAGCGGACATCTATCCACATGATGATTCATCTTCGAATCCGAGATTGGAGTTTTAATGTGCATTAGCCGTGAATTATTTATCATTTCAGCCACTTTATGTCAAGGCTTGGTTTATAGGCTTGTTTAATACGCTGTAGCTCAATCTCTGACAGGAACGCCAGCCAAAAAAAGCACGAAACAAATGGATGTGCAGTTGTTTGCTGGCTCACGTCATGCATTAAAGCATCGAGTCTCCATACGTGAGTAAAAACACATGGCTCTCTGAAACACGGCATCATATGCAGGTGAAGCTGAACGTATTGAACTTGGACGTGGCTTGAGGTCTGATTTCCCCTCAGACTGGCGCAGATGTTGCTGATCGAGTCAGTGTCGTGTGTCTGTGCTACGTGCTGCGCTAATGCTAGCTAGTCTTGAGGGAAACGCTGAGGCGATTTGATGTTGGGATAAAGTTAGCTAATACTGCACTTCCAGTAGGGTCTCGGTGTAGTCTGAAATATCTTTTTGTGGGACAGGACAATTTTCTCTTCATAGTGTTTGAATAGTAATGCGAACAAGCACAAACTTTATTTTTTAAACAAAGATGTTAGTCATTTACTAGTGCATGACAATATTCTTTAGAAGAGACCAAAAGGCAGTTCAAAAATGAGTTTAAAATGCAAAAATGTTTCACACTAGATGTGAATTTTATTTTATTCTTTATTTTTTTAAATAATAAGTAATTATTTATTTTAACGTTAAAACAATCTTATTTTATTTTTTATACATTTTCTTAATACATTTCTTTTAATCCAATCTGATAAATGATAGATACGAGATTTTGTTTGGTTTTGGTTTTCAATTTATTTATTTTTTAACTTCTCCACAAATTATTTTAATAAATTAAACAATTTAATAAGATACCTTATGAGGGTTAGATTGAGGTTTAATAGATGTGAATTTACCATTATGCATTTTTTTAATACCTTTCACACGTAAATGTATTTTGCTCAAATAAAAAACAAACAATAAGAGACTGCCACTTCTATTTTAGAAAATGACAACATTGGCGTTAATGTTTAGCGGTGGTTTGTATTTGACATTAAAGAACGCGTCACTTTTGGTGTGAATAGGCCTTTGGTTGGGTGATTAATATTCAGACCTGGATCGTGCAGACGACTTCCATATGTGATTTGTCCTGGTTAATGATGTCATGTTAGCGCTGATCTAATCCAGGACACACAGATCGTCACTGGAGCTCATTCACTCACTGTTGGGCCTCTCACAAGAACATTTCAAGAGTGTGTATGAGGTCAGACATAAAGAGCGGAAATAACGTGTATAAATGGCCAAAAATCAGACATGGGTCCTCATTCATATAGACGTGCGTATAATGATCCTAAACTGGTCCTATGACGGATTTATAAAATGTCTGCATGCACAAAAATGTTCATAAATGTTCATTAGGGCTCAAGCATTGGAATTGCTCCGTTTATTTTAGTTACAGAGCAGTTCAAATTGTTGCTCATTTGCAAATATATCAAATACTGGTAACATGTTACATTAAGGTCCCATTAGTTAATCATTAACAAAGATGAATAAATACTGTAACAAATGTAGTGCTCAGTGTTAATGTTAGATAATAAAAATACATTATTAGTTCATGTCAGCTCAGGTCAATTAAGTAATATTAACAGATACAACTTTTGATTTTAATAATGTATTAGTACATTTTTAACTTTATATTCATTTTAATAATGTATTAGTACATTTTTAACTTTATATTCATTTTAATAATGTATTAGTACATGTTTAAATTTATATTCATTTTAATAATGTATTAGTAGTTATAATAATAATAATAATAATATATTTTATTTGTAATGCGCCTTTCTCAGACTCAAAGCGCTACAGTACAGAACAAAACAATCAAACATGAGGATAAAATAAATAAATAAATAGTTAAAGTACAACAAAGTAATACAATTATAAATTGAAAGCTTGACTAAAAAGATGTGTCTTAAGAAGTTTCTTAAAACAATCCAGAGAATCAGCATCCCTACATTAGTACATTTTTAACTTGATATTAAGTATTATTCATTGTTAGTTCTTGTTAACTAATGCAAACAAATGGAACCTTATTGTAAAGTACCAATATATAAATGCCTATTGTGATTAATCTACATGTTCATAATCGATGTTAAATTAATTGAATCACTGGTATATGAACATTTTCACATCAGTTTCTGCTTTTAATAAATCCCAATTTGTTCCTCACTTTTGATGTAGGATAAAATCCGTGGTATTTAGGATCAAATTTGATCGTACTTGTGTTTTATAAAAGGCCCAATGCTTTTCCTATTCTACCTTTTCCCCACTTTACTGTTTTTCTGACCTGTTCTGTCCTTTATCTTTCCTCTTTTTCTTCCTTGTCTTTTTCTTCTGCGTCTACGGCTTTCAGTGACCTGGTTTCTTCTGGCTTTGGCTCGTGAGTTGCTCTCACGCGGCGTCTATCGCTCCCACTGCTCTCTTTGGCTCGGGGTCAAAGGTCAGGCGGGCCCTCTGAGGTCAACACGCTTCACCATGGGCCGAGTGCGGGTCAGCCGGATTGGCACGGCACCCCTGAGAAGGCCCTCTGGAGGGCTGGAGGGTGCGTTGTAAGCGCGGGGCATGTGGACGACGAGGTTGGCAGAACGCGCTGCTCTTGATGTGTTTGCATGAACGAGCGCTGCTTTTTATGCTCATCACAACTCCATCAAATGTTCATGTTATTTACACATCGTCATGTTGCAAACCTTTATTTCTATTGTGGAACATAAGCCAAATGTTCATGCTGCTGTTGGGCTTTTTGTGCTGCATGGTGTAAAGAAAGTCATACAGATGACAGTACTGATTTACAAAAAGATCCCATAAGTTAAAGGGTTAGTTCACCCCAAAATGTAAACTCTGTCAGTAATTACTCTCCCTCATGTTGTTCAACCCCGTAAGACTTTCGTTCATCTTCTGAACACAAACTAAGATATTTTTGATTAAATCTGAGAGCTGGATCACTCCTCCATAGGCTTCTTAAGGGATCGAAACTGGCCGGCCCAAAAGTTATGAAAGACATCGTTAAAATAGTCCGAGTGACTACAGTGGCTCAATCTTAAGTTTATCAAGCGACGAGAATACTTTCTGTGCGCAAAAAACAAACAAAAATAACGACTTTATTCAATTATTCATTTCCTTCTCTGTGGGCTGTGAGATTTCACGTAGTGTAACAGCGCAGCGCTTCTGTGTTGTACGTCACACGTAGGCTCACTATTGGCCGACGCTGATCATGTGTGTGATGCGTGTGACATACAACACAGAAGCGCTGCGCTGTTACACTACGTGAAATCTCACGGCCCACAGAGAAGGAAATGAATAATTGAATAAAGTCGTTATTTTTGTTTGTTTTTTTGCGCACAGAAAGTATTCTCGTCGCTTGATAAACTTAAGGTTGAGCCGCTGTAGTCACTCGGACTATTTTAACGATGTCTTTCATAACTTTTCTGGGCCGGCCAGTTTCGATCCCTTAAGAAGCCTATGGAGGAGTGATCCAGCTCTCAGATTTAATCAAAAATATCTTAATTTGTGTTCTGAAGATGAACGAAAGTCTTACGGGGTTGAACAACATGAGGGAGAGTTTACATTTTTGGGTGAACTATCCCTTTAACATTAGTTAATGCATTAACATTTTGCATTTTAGTTGATAAAAATACAACTGTTTGTTAGTTCATTTTAGCTCAGGTCCAATAAATATTAACAGATTCAACTTAATTATGTATTAGTAAATGTTGAAATTAGTGCATTCAAGTGTTCCTGGGAAGTCCATATTTACGAGTTGTAATTATGACATCAAGTCCGTTCAAATCACTTTGGTGAAGATGATGTACCTTTTCTATAAAATTCAACAAGATTTTTTAACTTAATCTATAAAATGATAAAAAATGTTTTTGTTCTCCCCCCATTACATTGAACTAAGTTTAATAAATGCTTCTCTTTTTTTCTTGTTTTTTTGTTTTTGTGTTACTGGTCAAAGTTTGGAACAAATTAAGATTTTTTTATTTTAAATGTTTTTAAAAGAAGTCTCTTCTGCTCACCAAAGCTGCATTTATTTAACCAAAAATAGCCAAACAGTGCAATTTTATTAAATTAAAATAACTGTTTTCAATTTCTTTTTTCTATTTTAATTAAGCATCAAATCAGCATATTAGAGTGATTTCTGAAGGATCATGTGACACTGAAGACTGGAGTAATGATGCTGAAAATTCAGCTTTGATCACAGGAATAAATTTTATTTTTTGAAAACATGTTAAAATATATTTTTTTTTACTAAAAAAATTCTCTCAAAACAAAAAAATCATTGTTCCAAACGTTTGACCGATAGTGTTTATTTTTATTTTTTTATTGTTAGTTCATGTTAACTCGTGTAGTTAACTAATGTTAACAAATGGATCCTTATTGTAAATTGTTACCATTTCCTTTTCCATTTGTTAGCCTTTTCCTTTTATTCCTTTAATAAACCTGAGTGCTGTAAGCATCATCATCATCTCTCTTGAGAAAACGCGCTCTCTCTCTCTCCATTCAGCTCTCCCAAGAATCCTTCTGCTCTGTTCTCCCCAGAAATCGACATTCAGGACGTGTCTGCGCAGGTCACCAGCCCGTCGGGAGCCACAGAAGCGGCTGAGATCGTGTGTGTGGGAAACCACACGTACTGCGTGCGCTTCGTGCCTCATGAGATGGGCGTTCACACGGTCAGCGTGAAGTACCGCGCGCAGCATGTGCCGGGAAGCCCCTTCCAGTTCACCGTGGGTCCGCTGGGAGAAGGTGGAGCCCACAAGGTGCGGGCGGGGGGTCCGGGTCTGGAGAAGGCCGAGGCGAGCGTGCCAGGTATCTACAGACAAAATGTTTACTAAAATGTGGTCACACTTTAGATTAGGGTCCAATTCGCATTATTAACTATCTATTAGCTATGACTTTTGCCTCAAACTCCTAATTACTGCTTAGTTAGGTAGTTACGTTTAGGTATTGGGTCGGATTAAGGGATGTAGAATATGGTCATGCAGAATAAAGCATTAATATGTGCTTTATAAGTACTAATAAACAGCCAATATTCTAGTAATAAGCATGATAATAAGCAACAACTTACTGTAATAGTGAGGATTGGACCCTAAACTAAAGTGTTGCCTATGCATTATAAAAGCATGTTGTACATTATGGTAGTACTTGTAGTATTGTCTGTAGTTTAATTTGAATCTAATTTAAAATTTATTTTAATACTTTAATTTTCATTTTAGGTCAAAAAGGTGGAAAAGGATAAAAAATATATTTAAAATGCAATCATGAAAAGAATCTCTGGCTCAGTTCTTTTAACTCCATAAAAGTAAAAAAAAAAAAAAAAGTTTAACTGTTATTTACTCAAATTACTATTTTTATTCAGTTGAACACAAAAGGAGATGTCTAAATGAAATAAAAAATGTATACATTTTAAAAAGATTATAAATGTGGTTACAATACATTAAGGTAGTATTTGTTGTACTGCCTGTTATTTAATTTAATTTTACCAATATTTTAATCATTTTAATTCTAGTTTTTTTTTTAAAAGCGTGGAAAATATATTTAAATGTCATGTCCAAAAAATATATATAAAAAACTTTGCTTAATACAGAATGTGTTGTAATGTGTGTGTAAAATTTTATACAATGCCTACAATTTCTGCATAATTTAACTTTACATTTTATTTTAATATTTTAATTAAAAAATTTAGAATATCTTGTCATTTTGAGAAAAATGTTGTTGTTTTTTTTACCATAAACTCCATAAAGAAATATTGAATTACTTACTCACCAGATGTTTATTTATAGTGATAACATTTTTATAAAAATATTATACTACTTTTAATTTCACATTTATTTTTAATATTTAATTTAATAAATTATTAAAGGGGTGGAGAATATATTAAAATGTCATCTTGAAAAAAATTGTAATGGACCATTTTAAGGTTTCATTTTTCATTCTGCAAATATAATGCATTTGTTTATTTTCTGTTGAATTACGACCGTGTTCGTGACCTGTAAATAACACTGCTGGTGACCCAAAAGTGTTTTTATAGATCTAATAATGTTCTGATCTGGTGTAGCTGAGTTTAACGTGTGGACGCGAGAGGCGGGCGCTGGCGGGCTGTCCATCGCTGTCGAGGGTCCCAGTCGTGCAGAAATCTCATTTGAGGAAAGGAAGGATGGATCATGTGGCGTCTCCTATGTAGCTCAAGAACCTGGTATATTTACACACACACACACACACACACTTGACCAATGCCTTTCTGTCCTGTGCTCCTTTTAAAATCTTGTATCGCTTGATTTAATGCAGATTCTCCGTAAGATACCGCAGTAACTTATCTCGAAACTCTTTGCAGGCGACTACGAAGTGTCTATAAAGTTCAACGACGAGCACATTCCCGACAGCCCGTTCCTGGTTCCCGTGTGCGCTCCCGAAGGCGATGCCCGTCGACTCACTGTTGCCAGTCTTCAGGTGAGACATGAGGAAACATCGACACACAGATTCATGTCCACAGCTATTCAGTTCTCAAACTTTTACAGTGGAAAACTGTGAAACTTCACTTGATATGGAAGTTTTCTATGTAACGACACATACTTTCCCTTAAATATGTATACAGCAGTTAACATGCATACTAGTGAGCTACATCGCTGACTACATAGGCAGCTCAGTTCTAATGAAACTCGTATTTGTGTGAAATTAGATGTTCTTCATAGCTAGCAACACACATAGAGCTTTTCATATGAAGTGCAGAGTTTGGAGTCTGTACAATTATTTTATTTATTTTTTTAAGAAGTCTCTTCTGCTCACCAACACTACATTTATTTAATCAAAACCATAATTTTGTGAAAAATGACTGGTTTCTATTGTAATATAATTTAAAATTTAATTTATTCCTGTGATCAAGCATCCTTACTCCAGTCTTCAGTGTCACATGATACTTCAGAAATCATTCTAATATGATGATTTGATGCTTAACATTATTAATGTAGAAAATATTAATATTTTTTTGGAAACATCAGGATTCTTTGAATAAAAGTTTTTTTAAAAAACAGCATTTATTTGAAATATAAATCTTTTGTAACAACGTCTTTACTGTCATTTTTGATCAATTTAATGCATTCTTGCTGAATAAAAGTATTAATTTCATTCTAAAAGAAAAAAAATCTTTCAGACCCCATACTTTTAAACTCATCTAAATAAAAATACATCCTGCTTAACCACCTATATCTAAATCAGTCCTTATTATATGCTTGATAGATTCTGAGCGTTTTGATAATCCAGTCCACTATATCAAGTCTCAGCGAGGGTGAAAGAAACAGAAGATGCTTTGAATTTGGCTCAAACGAGGTATCTTAGAAGGCAGCATGATGTTGCCGTCTACTTTTAGACTAGGCTTCGCATCAGAAGTGCACATATATGATGGCTTAATGTTGTCAGATTTCTCCAGCGAACTCCTCTTTGAATAGCTGTCGGACATCACTCATCTTTCTGTGGCTGTTCTGGTGTTTCTCTTGTGTTTCATTTAAAGGCTTTTAACAGACTCAACCGTTGTAAAGCTCACAGTAAGATCAGTTGAAGCCGAGAGAGGAAGACGACACCGACTGCTAGAAACCTCCATCCAACCGCATCCCATAATTCCCTGTAGTTTAGCAAACCCTTTAGTTCTCATTTTCTCTGTTGTCAAATTGTCAAATCTCTCTCTCTCAGCTTTAGCTGATCTTAGGTGAGGCCAGGTCAGATTAGCAATATCTAAACATGTCATGTTAAGCATTTTATTGTTTTTTTGTTGTTGTTGTTGCTTTTTATTTTTATTTTTTAGGATTATGCACATTTAAAATGTATAACAATATACCTTTTATACTGTACCATAAGTTTGGGGTCAGTAAAAAAAAATTAGATTTATGTGAAAGAATTTAATACTTATATTCAGCAAGAATGCATTAAATTGATCAAGTTGACAGCAAAGACATTTATATTACAAAAGATTCTTATTTGAAATAATTGCTGTTTTTTACTTTTCATTATAGAATCGTAAATATTAAACAGTTTTCAACATTGATAATCAGAAATGTTTTGTGAGCAGCAAATCAAGTGATTTCTGAAGGATCATGTGACACTAAAAACAGTTCTTTTAATTGTAATATTTCTCTTTTTTAAACTATTTTTATCAAATAAATTCAGCCTTTATGAACAGAAAAAGCATGAAAAAAACGTACCGACCCCAAACTTTTGAACGGCAGTGTATGTGCATCAACAGTCTTTCCCAGAATGCACTGGCTCCATATGCAGGTCTAAATGTTGGTTCACTAATGTAGGAGTCGGGTCTGAAGGTGAACCAGCCCACATCGTTCGCAGTGCGTCTGAACGGGGCGAAGGGCGACATCGATGCCAAAGTTCACAGTCCGTCCGGAGCGCTGGAGGAGTGTGTGGTGTCTGAACTAGAGCAAGGTGACATGATCATGAGCTTATACACTCTTCAACAGCCTCTCATATCTGGATATGATGCGTTTCACGCATTAAATCGTTTTCTGGTATAACTAAAAGTGAAAGGACTTTATTATTATTTGAACATGAAACTGCATTTACAACCCATTATGCATGACATTCCACTCGGAAATGTTTTCTGAAAGTAAAATGGTTTGTGAAGGGGTTTTCATTCTGACTTTAATATACAACTGTGTTTGATAACACTACAATAAAGTCCAATTATTAATGCATTAAATTACAATGAGCGATTTGTTTGTTAGTTTTGATTTAACGGTTCATTATTAGTTCATGTCAGCTCAGGTATGAACCGATACAACTTTTCATTTTAATAATGTATTAGATTGTCGATATTAACATTAATAAATGCTTTAGAACTATTTCCATTGTTCATGTTAACTCATGTAGTTAATATAGTTAATGAAGTTTTTCATGTAACAAGCATCTTGTATTCTAGTTATAACAAAAACCCAGAAATGATGAATTGCATGTTAACGTTGGACATTGTGCTAGGAGAGCGAGTTGTCTTAACTTATACTTGAGGAAATATAGAAATAGGTATATAATATACGTTGTGAATCGAGACCCTGACTGCCATTATTGTCATTAATTCTTCTTTTGGTTCTCTGGTTAATATACTCTTTGTTTTCTAGACAAGTACGCCATCCGTTTCATCCCGCGGGAGAACGGCGTCCACCTCATCGACGTGAAGTTCAACGGGACACACATCCCTGGCAGTCCGTTCCAGGTCCGTGTGGGAGAACCAGGACAGATCGGGGATGCCGGACTCGTCACTGCGTACGGAGCCGGTCTGGAAAGAGGAACCACAGGTAATGCTTTCGACATTAATTGGACACACATTACTTGTTGGCTCAGGGCTAAAAACAATTCTGCGGGAATAAAAGCCTGTGCAAGTTTTCCTCTCTGCCGTCAGTGTGTTTTCAACACTATGAATATTGATTGCTTGATGTTTCTTTTCACTTGGCATGTCGAGAGGAAGTTACGCTCTCTCGCTCGTGTTGAACGCGCCTCATTGTTGTAGCAAAATGATTTAAACAGAAGGATCTTGGATTAGCTAACCTATTTCTCATGGATCACATCCAGAACAAATGCATGTCTTCATAGTTACTCGTCTAACAACTAAAAAAAAGTCTAACGCTCACGGGGACATTTAGCTCGGCTCCAAAACCAATGCGAAAGGTTTGTAATGTATAGCATTATAATGTAAAGCATTATTATGCTGCCTCTTAGGGTAGCTAAAAATGGTATTGAGTTAGTCTGCATTAAAATGCATTGTGCTTCATTAGTCTAAAGACAAAAAATAATAAATTTGGTTTTACAATAGCTAAAATTGTCAGAATAGCTTGCATCCTTCGTCTGATAATGTCAGTGTTAACAGCACGGGAGGGATGTTAGCAGAACAGACACACACACACACTTAACAGACACACACTTGCATGCATTACCAGTTTACTATGCAATGGTGCAAATGCAGGTTATCATTGTTTCCATGCATAGTCTACTGTGCACAAAGAAAAGAGAAATATAGTTGTGTTATTCTGAACAGTCATTGTGTCGACTTTGATGGCTAACAGGAAGCAGGAAATGAGAATATTGTAGTTGTCATGAAACGGTTCATCATACACAGTCATGCTCACATCATATCGACTCTCACAGGTAACCAGGCCGAGTTTATCATCAATAACACCAAAGCTGGACCCGCATCTCTGTCCGTCACGATCGAGGGCCCGTCCAAGGTGAAGATGGAGTGTCAGGAGTGTCCCGAAGGGTTTAAAGTGCACTACACACCGATGGCCCCTGGGAACTACATCATCACTATCAAATACGGCGGCCCCAACCACATCACCGGAAGCCCGTTTAAGGCCAAAGTCACAGGTGTGTGTGTGTGTGTGCAACTGGACGTCTGCTCTGATCTGAGCCAGAAGGATTCAGTATGGTGGTGTTTGATGAGAACGGATTGAGATTCAGTTGTTAGTCGAGGTGTTGAACTCTTGTTGGGGTCTTCAGGTCCACGGCTGGTGAACGTGACCAACGCCAGCGAGATGTCCACTCTGATGGTGGAGTCGGTGAGCAGGTCGAGCAGTGTGAACTCTTACAGCTCGTCTCCCAGAGCCGCCTCTGACGCCAGTAAAGTGCTCAGTCGAGGGCCAGGTCTCAGTAAGGCCTTCGTGGGCCAGAAAGCCTCTTTCACTGTCGACTGCAGTAAAGCAGGTGAGATCTCAGTTTATTACTTTGAAAATATGTATGTGTTTATTATATATATATATATGGATGTGTGTGTGTATATATATATATATATATATATATATATATATATATATATATATATATATATATATATATATATATATATATATATATATATATATATATATATATATATATATATATATATATATACATACCGTTCAAAAGTTTGGGGTCACTGAGAATTTTATTTTTATTTTTTGGAGTAAACAAATCAATACTTTTATTTATCAAGGACAGTAAAGACATTTATAATGTTACAAAAGATTCTATTTCAAACAAATGCTGTTCTTTTGAACTTCCTATTCATCAAAGAATCCTAAAAAAACAACAAAAAAACTGTACAACTGACAGACCAACAACTGTTTCAACATTGATAATAATAATAAATGTTTCTTGAGCATCAAATCCTCATATTATACTGATTTGTGAAGGATCATTTGACACTGAAGACACTGACACTGGTGATGCTGAAAATTCAGCTTTGATCACAGGAATAAATTACACTTTACTATATATTCACACAGAAAACAGCTGATTTACACTGGAATAATAATTAATACTATAACTGATTTTTGTTGTATTTTTAATCAAATAAGCGCAGCCATGGTTAGCAGAAGAGAATTCTTTTAAAAGTATTTAAAATCGTACTGACCCCAAACTTTTCGAACGGTAGTGTGTGTATATATATATATATATATTATGTGTGTGTGTATTATATATATATATATATATATATATATATATATATATATACATTTTATTATATGTGTGTGTGTATGTAATCAATTAATAAGAAAAATAACATTAAATCACACAAATGTGTGTAACTTATTGTTATTTTTATTATTAATTTAATACATTATATATGTAATTTTGTTATTAATAATACTTTTGTTATATTGTATTGTTTATTATTATTTTTATTATTATTAAATGCATTTTATTTATATTTATTTTATTGTTATTTTTATTGCAGTTACTGTTAATAATAATTTTGTATATATACCTTATTTTATCATCATATTATTTTGAAACCACTCTACTATAATAGTTAATATATTTACAATATAGTTTTTTTTAATGTTATTGTAGTAGTAATAATATTAGTTAAGTATGTGTGTGTTTTTAGACCCTCTAATAGTTTTACATTTAGTTGCATGCATTTTTAATTTTTTTCATCTTTGTTTACCAGGGAAGAACATGCTCCTGGTCGGTGTTCACGGTCCTCTGACGCCCTGTGAGGAGATCTTGGTGAAACACACAGGAAACATGCAGTACAATATCAGCTACATCTTAAAGGAGCGGGGCAACTACATTCTGGCTGTCAAATGGGGAGACGAACACATCCCAGGCTCCCCCTTCCAAGTCACTGTCCCATAATTCCCTGCGGTTAAACCCAAAACACTCCTGAGAGAGAGAGAGAGAGAAAGACACTGTAAAAAAAATAAATAGAAGGCGTTAGTGAACGAATCATTCAGACCTTCTTAATTTTGTTTGCACTTGATCAGGTTTTTGACTGGAATGTGATGCATTATGACGGTAACGTTGACAGCATGTTGTTATGATGCATGAATTGTACATTTCTTCTGTTTGTCGAATTCGCTCAGCATAATAAGTTTAAGGTTGAGTGATAAAGTTGAAATGACCGTGTATGAACAAACTGATCAGGGTTTCACACCCTAACGTCTCTTTACTACTGATATTGACTCTAATTGTTCGTCTGTTTCTAACATACTGTCACTTTTAATTTGCATATTATAACATTTCCATGTGTGTTCGATTCTCACTGTATAAACTGAGCTGTGATGTTTATTTACTCATAAATCAAAGCATCATCCATCTCTTCAAATCAAGCACATCTGTATACATCTCAATGGTTTCACTGCGACATATTGAACAGTTTAGAGACAAAAGGGAAATAAATAAAGATGTAACATAAAACAATTTCTGTATATCAAGATCTTAGACTTGCAGAGCCCTCAAGACCAAAAGACCCAGTATTTTCACACTTTATCAGATTTTCTTGCTTTTTGAAGACACTAATATGCAAATGTAACTAATAGATTTATGCAGAACTCTTTTTCATTCTTCAGACGTTCATGTTTGTCTAAATTCTACTAGTTTTGATACTCCAGTGGTGAAGTATTTTGTAAGTGGCGAGGGGCGTATTTTGTATTTAGCCATTGGTGCCTTATTGTGAAACACGCAAGTAGATTTGATGTACATTTGCTTATTAAAATTGACTGGAATAAAGAATTCAGAATCTACAATGTCTAGTTATTTACGTGAGAGGTAGTAAATGATAATGTCTTTTTTCGGTGAACTGTTCCTTTAACTGTGTGTCGTGTTTAGACTCACACTAACAGGAAGTGAATGGGCCACCTTGATCTATCTGTTGTTACCATAGAAATGACCCTGTATACAGTACAGCAAATGTATTGCCAAATGAACAAGCATATTTATAGTTCCAAAGGTCGTGCGCATTATTCATTGTTGTGCTTTTAGTCAGGATTAGCTCAGGAAGAAGTCATTGATTGTGATCAGTAAGTCCTTTCAGCTCTGTGCCGATTTATTCCGTTTTGAAGAATTTTCTTGTTATTGTCTTGGAAATTATGTAACGGCCTTTATTTTAAATTAAATTAGTCTACATGGCAGGGGGGAGTGCTTTGTGTCTGTTTGCAGTGGGTTTGAGAGTTTGTAGTCTTGTAGACGAGGCCTGTAATGTCCAGAAACGTTCTGCTGCCACCTTCAGGACAGATTTAAGCATTACAGCTCCTGATTAAAGGATTAGGTCAGGCGGCGAAAGCTAGCCTAAAATACGACTGAAACCAGCCTACGCTAGTTTACTGGTCTAGCTGCTCTGTTTACTGGTTTTGGGGCACTTTTCATCTGTTTGTGTTGGAAGAGACCATCATAAACCAGCTTAGGGTAAATTTACATGACAAAGATGTACTAAAAATGGAAACGTTTTTCCTTTGTGATTTTCGTGTATGACAACGTTGTCAAAACGAACCTTGTTCACACCGAAAACGACTAAAAACGCTGTATTGTTCATGCCAGGCCAATAGTTGAAAATGTCATTTTATAGAGAAACATACATACGTCTCGATCATGGTCTCGATGCGTCTATTGACTGAACACGAAATGCGCATGCGCATGACCTCGCGTCACGGTTTTAGTAGTTTACACGGAGACGATAACAGTTTCGTTTTCAAAAACTTGCTTTGAAACCTGTTTTCAAAAGTTTGCGTTTTCAGGCCCCCCAAAACGCGTTGTCATGTAAATGAATAGCCAAAACGCATAGATTTTTTTCCCCCTTTTTAGTTGAAAACAAAACTTGTCGTGTAAATGGTCCCTTAGTTTCAGCATTTCTACTCTGAGACCCTATTGTTTTTCATGCCTTCTGTATGTGACTCTTTCTCTGCTGAAACTGATTCCCTTTGCTCTGGCGCTCAGCAGAGTCTCTTTTGTTCTCCTGTCCAGCACATTCAGTGTGTGTGTGTGTGTGTGTGTTTATAATGCCTCTCCTCTGTCCTCTGAGTGATCTTTCCCCTGATTGGTCAGCTCTGCACCTCTTATGTTTCTGTGGCCTCACTGTCCCGTTAATCAGTCAGAGACATGAGGAACCTGCTGACCACCCAGGACCAGAACTTCTACCGTGAGCTGATCCTGAAGGAGGCTTACACACGGCTGGCGTGGAAGATGAAGTACAGTGAAGAATACCCGACAACCTTCACGGCTCGCAGGTCCAAGTCCACAGGTGTTTTTAACCCTCCAGCTGCCAGTAAACTCACACTACCCCCTGTGGTTCAGAAGCCGGAGAAGAAGCCTGTGATAGTGCGCCGATCCCTCAGCGAAGCCCCTCTGATGAGGCCCGTGACCCCGCAGACTAAAGCTGATCTTTATCAGGGATTGTCCAACGAAGGCAAAGGACGACACCTGTACCTGAGGAAGCGAGCCCAAAAAGGCCCTGAAGAAAAGTTTGATTATCCTATTCTCTCGTCTTGGGATTATGGATGGAGATTAGGTGAGTAAAAAGTGGGAAAAATTGAAAAAAATGTGAACCAAAGTTTAATATTGTAGAGTTGAGGATTTCAACAAACCTTTCAGCAGTAGTAAACGTGATGCTTTTTGTAAACCCCACTAATGATGATTAATATTTTAGTAATTATCTTTTTGTATTTAGGATAAATTCCTGTTTGTATTGTGACACTTTTCAAAAGTTTAGGGATGGTAATGTTTTTCAAAAGAAGTCTCTTCTGCTCACCAAGGCTGCATTTATTTGATAAAAAAAATACAGTAAAACAGAAATAATGTGAAATATTATTACAATGTAAAAAAAAAAAAAAAAATCTATGTGAAAATATTGTAAAAATGTAATTTATTCCTGTGATCAAAGCTGAATTTTCAGCATCCTTAGTCTAGTCTTCAGTGTCACATGATCCTTCAGAAATCACTCTAATATGAGGATTTGATGCTCAGGAATTTCTGATATTATCAATATCAAAAATTAGTTATATACAGTATATATTTTTTTAGGATTCTTTGATGAATAGAAAGTATTAATGTATTTAATGCATCCTTGCTGAATAAAAGCAGTACTTTTTTTAAAAAAAACTTGAAAAGTTGTGTATAAAACCAAATATTGTTAGTAGTATATTAGTAAAATGGTTAATCCTCCTGAATATGAAATATTAAAGAGTAAAATATTAACAATAATGGCTACATGTCATTGTGAAACTCTTCCTCCATCGAGCACTAAACCCGTTGTTTCCTCAGGAGACTATGAGACTGACTGTAAGACTCCAGCCAGCGGGAGATCTGGGATTGTACGCAACACTTTCTACGCCAGGAATGGCATTTTTAATATTCCCACAGTGACGGATCAGCTCGGATGAAACGCACTCAATCCACCTCAACGCCTTCAATCCAAGCATTTTCTGAAGTAAATCTGTATATACTGTAAATGAAATCATATATTTTCTGTCTAAGCATATGCATTATCAATACATGGTGTAATTCCCTACGATTTGAAATCATTTGATAAAACATTTATTGTAAAAGGCTGTTATAGAACATGCAAATGTCAATAAACCTCTTTTACAGTTAATCAGTGGAGAAATGTGGATGGGTTAAATGTGTAACAGCTTTGCAAACTAACTCTACGGTCTCATAGCAACTGGTAAACCAACACTGCAGACGCTGGTTCATAATTAACAAGCACTGGAAGCTCTTCTTCATCTTTCAGTGAAGCATTTCTGTTCTTCTTCTGAAGTGCTGAACTCTCACTTTCTGCGTCTCTGATTATGTTTGAACCGCTTCACTTTATAATAAGCTGTTCTTCATTCTCTTCTGTAGCACTAATGAAGCAGACGAGCGGGAAAAGAGTAAAGTGAGAATGTTGTCATCCTCTCCTCTGTGCTCGAGTCACAGTGAAGCAGAGCGGGAAATGATCACTCACTGCCAGAGCCTGAAACAGACAGACAGATAGATAGAGAGACAGACAGACAGACAGATAGAGAGACAGACAGACAGACAGACAGATAGAGAGACAGACAGACAGTTAGAAGATGGAAGATTTTTATTGCTGTTTATTTTCATGTAAAAACTTATTTATTTATTTGTTTGTATTGTATAGTGTTATGAATGCTTTGGCAATGTAAAGATTTCTTTCACCATGCCAATAAAGCTATTTGAATCTTGAATAAGACAGACAGACAGATAGAGAGACAGACAGACAGACAGACAGACAGATAGATAGATAGATAGATAGATAGATAGATAGATAGATAGATAGATAGATAGATAGATAGATAGATAGATAGATAGATAGATAGATAGATAGATAGATAGATAGAGAAACAGACAGACAGATAGATAGAGAGACAGAGACACACAGACAGATAGATAGAGAGACAGACAGACAGATAGATAGATAGATAGATAGATAGATAGATAGATAGATAGATAGATAGAGACAGACAGACAGACACACAGACAGATAGATAGAGAGACAGACAGATAGATAGAGACAGACAGATAGAGAGACAGACAGACAGACAGACAGATAGAGAGACAGACAGACAGATAGATAGATAGATAGATAGATAGATAGAGAAACAGACAGACAGATAGATAGAGAGACAGAGACACACAGACAGATAGATAGAGAGACAGACAGACAGATAGATAGATAGATAGATAGATAGATAGATAGATAGATAGATAGATAGATAGATAGATAGAGACAGACAGACAGACACACAGACAGATAGATAGAGAGACAGACAGATAGATAGAGACAGACAGATAGAGAGACAGACAGACAGACAGACAGATAGAGAGACAGACAGACAGACAGATAGATAGATAGATAGATAGATAGATAGATAGATAGATAGATAGAGAAACAGACAGACAGATAGATAGAGAGACAGAGACACACAGACAGATAGATAGATAGATAGAGACAGACAAAGATACTTTTCAAAACTAAAAATATATAAAGACAAAATTAGAGCAAAGAAGCAACACCATCTGACCAAAAGTATACAAGAATTAGAAAATTCAATAAATCATAATCAGTTCTGGGATATGTGGAATAATCTGAGCACGGCAAAACCACAAGACCTACCAATACAAGACGGAGAAATTTGGACAAATCATTTTGAAAACTTATATAAAGAAATCCCATCAAACCAACTCAATGATAATTATAATCTGACCAAACAAAATCTACAAACCTATGAAGAGACAATTAAAAATAATCAAAATCCACTTGACTTCCCAATTACACATGAAGAATTGGCAAACAAACTCAAAAGCCAAAAAGGTAATAAATCTTGTGGTCCTGACAGCATTCTAGGAGAGATGCTGAAACACAGCACACCGGAGCTGCAGGCGGCGCTGCTCAAACTATTCAACACCGTACTCCGTTCAGGCTGTTTTCCTGACATCTGGAGCCAAGGACTCATTACCCCAATCCATAAGAGTGGAAATAAATTGGATCCTAATAATTTCAGAGGCATTTGTGTGAGCAGTAATCTGGGGAAGTTATTTAGCAGTATTTTAAACAATAGAATTGTAAGCTTCCTTAACGAACACAATGTCCTGAGCTCGAGTCAGATTGGCTTCGTTCCAAATCACAGAACTACCGACCACATTTACACCCTACACACCCTAATCGATAAACACGTAAAACAGACCAAAAATGGAAAAATATTTGCATGCTTTGTCGATTTCAAAAAAGCATTTGATTCTATTTGGCACAACAGATTATATTATAAACTTTTACAAAGTGGTGTAGGGGGTAAAGTCTATGACATTATAAAATCAATGTATTCGAACAACAAATGTGCAATACGAATTGGCAACAAACATACAGAATTCTTCACCCAGAAAAGAGGAGTGCGGCAGGGCTGTAGCCTGAGTCCAACGCTGTTCAACATCTACATTAATGA
The DNA here is from genome assembly GCF_029890125.1 of Rhinichthys klamathensis goyatoka. Lineage (NCBI taxonomy): Eukaryota > Metazoa > Chordata > Actinopteri > Cypriniformes > Leuciscidae > Rhinichthys > Rhinichthys klamathensis. Next base: position 889,332 of record NW_026606657.1, on the reverse strand, counting down.
GCTAGCGGTGCAGCTGGAGCAGTCTACAGGCCCTGGACTCACTCTACAGGACAGGAGCATCAAGCTCTTGCTGTACGCAGACGACCTGGTGCTGCTGTCACCCACTGCACAGGGACTACAGCAGCACCTGGACCTGCTGCACAACTACTGCCAGAACTGGGCCCTGGCAGTCAACCTCACAAAGACCAACATTATGGTCTTTCAGAAGAAGCCCAGATGTCAGGAACACAGATACCAGTTCAGTCTAGGCAGCACCGGCCTAGAGCACACGATGCAGTACACTTACCTCGGCCTGGTCATCACTGCATCGGGGAGTTTCAGTATGGCAGTGAATGCTCTTAAAGATAAAGCTCGAAGAGCTCTATATGCAATTAAGAAGAAATTCCAAAACACTGAATTACCGATTCCAATCTGGTGTAAAATCTTTGATAGTGTAATCCAGCCCATTGCGCTGTATGGAAGTGAGGTTTGGGGTCCACTCAGTGATCAGAGCTACACTAGATGGGACAGACATCCAACAGAAGCCCTACACACAGAATTCTGCAAGATGATACTAAAACTACAAAGAAAAACACCCAATAATGCATGTAGGGCAGAATTAGGCCGATTCCCATCGATGATTGATATACAAAAAAGATCCCTCAAATTCTGGATGCATCTAAAATCAAGTCCCACAGAATCGCTACATTTTAAAGCATTACAAACCCAAGAACTGAACCCCGAAAAGAGTCTCCTCAGTCAGCTGGTCCTGAGACTCACTAACCCGACTAACCCTACTAACACTAACCAGTCTCAGACCAGCTCTGCTCCTCACACACACATCAGAATAAACCAAATTATCAAACAGTCTAAAAATACATATCTGGAACATTGGGATCAGGAAACCAAAACACAAAGTAAATTACAATTCTATCGAAATCTGAAATCAAATTATGAAATGGAAGAATATCTCCAGAGTGTGAGAGACACAAAGCAGAGACGGATCCTGAGCAAGTACAGGCTGAGTGAACACAGTCTCGCCATCGAGACCGGCAGACACAGAAAGAGCTGGTTACCCCGAGAGCAAAGGGTGTGTGTTCAGTGTAGGACAGGAGAGATCGAGACAGAGACACACTTCCTCCTTCACTGTCACAGACACAGCTCAGTCAGAGACCTCTACTTCAATAAAATTAATAACTTAATACAGGGCTTTACAGCCATGACTGAAGTAGAACAGATAAAGATCCTACTAGGAGAGGGACAGACCGCAACACTGGCTGCCAGATACGTGTATGTGTGCCACAGCCTGAGAGACAGCAGGTGAATGTGTGTGTGTGTGTGTGTGTGTGTGTGTGTGTGTGTGTGTGTGTATGTGTGTGTGTGACCTCAGGGTGTTTCCCTACTGCCCACCACAGTGACTTCAGTAATGTGTGTGTGTGTGTTTATGTATGTTAAAACACTGTGGTATCAAAATGTTCACAGATATTCTAATCTGTTACACTGTTCACTTGTACAATTAATTTAATTTGTACATTTAAATTTAATTTATGTTATAATATTCAAGTATGTTGATGTCTTTATAATTTTCCTATGTATTCCAAGCTTTGGCAATATTGTCATATATACAGTCATGCCAATAAAGCAATTTGAATTGAATTGAATTGAATTGAATAGAGACAGACAGACACACAGACAGATAGATAGAGAGACAGACAGATAGATAGAGACAGACAGATAGAGAGACAGACACAGATAGACAGACAGATAGACAGACAGATAGAGAGACAGACAGACAGACACACACACACAGACAGATAGATAGAGAGACAGACAGGTAGAGAGACAGACAGACACACACACAGACAGATAGATAGAGAGACAGACACACAGATAGATAGAGAGACAGACACACAGACAGACAGATAGAGAGACAGACAGATAGAGAGACAGACAGACAGGTAGAGAGACAGACAGACAGGTAGAGAGACAGACAGACACACACACAGACAGATAGATAGAGAGACAGACACACAGACAGATAGAGAGACAGACAGACAGGTAGAGAGACAGACAGCTGTTAGTGTTTTCTTTGCTTTCCTGTAAGGGATACTGGGGCAAGTTGTCACACATTTTACTCTAGTGAATATTTCTCAGGGTCGGCTCTATAGCGTGGGGCATGTTGTCATAAGAACTGTTTATTAATACTATTTTAAGCTAGAGTCTATAACATACCTGTAAACTATATTGGCAAAATTTTGGGACGTCTGCCTTTACATGCACATGAACTTTAATGACATCCAGTTCTTAATCCGTAGGGTTTAATGTGGAGTTGGTCCACCCTTTCAGCTATAACAGCTTCAGCTCTTCTGGGAAGGCTATCCACAAGGTTTAGGAGTGTGTTATGGGAATTTTTGACCATTCTTCTAGAAGTGGATTTGTGAGGTCAGGCACTGATGTTGGACGAGAAGGCCTGGCTCGCAGTCTCACTCTAATTCATCCCAAAGCTGTTCTATCGGGCCAGTCCAGTTCCTCCACACCAAACTCGCTAATCCATGTCTTTATGGCCCTTGCTTTGTGCACTGGTGTGCAGTTATGTTGGAAAAGGAACATCCCCAAACTGTTCCCACAAAGTTGGGAGCATGAAATTGTCCAAAATGTCTTGGTATGCTGAAGCATTAAGAGTTCCTTTCACTGGAACTAAGAGGCCAAGCCCAACCCATGAAAAACAACCCCGCACCATAACCCCCCCTCCACCAAACTTTACACTTGGCACAATGCAGTCAGGCAAGTCCCGTTCTCCAGGCAACCGCCAAACCCAGACTCATCCATTGGATTGCCAGACAGAGAAGTGTGATTCATCACTCCAGAGAACAGGTCTCACTGCTCTAGAGTCCAGTGGAGGCGTGCTTCACACCACTGCATCCCACGCTTTACACCAGCTACTCGGCCATGGAAACCCGTTCCACGAAGCTCTCTACGCACTGTTCTTGAGCTAATCTGAAGGCCACATGAAGTTTGGAGGTCTGTAGCTATTGACTCTGCAGAAAATTGGTGACTTCTGCGCACTGTGAGCGTTTAGCATGCGCTGACCCCGCTCTGTGATCTTACCGACCAGTTCATGGATGAGTTGCTGTTGTTCCCAATAGCTGGGTTTCAGTCACGTGATTATGATGACGCGCGAAATTCAGATGGAGGGCAGGGGAGTGAAGAGCGCAATGGACGAGATGGAGGAAAGTCCGTACTGTACTACTTTACACGCTATTACAAGAGAAAGATATAAACAAAAAATCAAACATATGTTGGACGTGATCCTTACGTTATGAAGAGGAGCGATTTTCAACTGAATTGAAAGATTTTCCTGCCATCGAGGCGGTAGATATCAGCAACTACCTCGTCTTACAGACATACTTTGACTTTACAAAGTTCGTAAATGTTACACGTTACTCAAACATAGCCACTTAAGTTGTATTAACTCACCATTGACGAAGTGATCACTGCACAAACGGGCATTTTCCCATTCGGCTCCTCCCGACCGCAGACGTAGGTTTGCAAGCCGTTTTTCCGGAGTTTTTCGGTCAATTTCTTGCATTTTCCCCCTTTATGAACAACAACTTTTGGTACACGATAAAAACTCCTCGTGGTTTGATCGATTTAAGTAACCATAAACGACGCAAAACATAGGCATTTTGAGTTTGTTATAGTGCTTTCTAAATACAGCAAATCACTTCCTGCCCTCCATTTGCATTTCGCGCCATGGCAACGCAGTGGCGTGACGTCATATGAAAACAAGCTATTGCTTGTGAACAGTTGACAGTGGAATATTTAGTAGTGAGGAAATTTCACTAATGGACTTATTGCACAGGTGGCAACCTCCAATCACCGTGGAAGTGAGTGGAACGGGAATTCAATGATTTTGAGGGGTGTCCCAATACTTTTGGCAATATAGTGCATTTGCATTTAATGCTGTTTCATTAATATCTTTGTATAAGATGTAGCCGTGTGACAACTTGCCCCAGTCTCCCTTAATCTCGATAATCTTGCTAATTTGTCAGTTTGCTTGATTTTCTTCTAGAAAACATAATACTTCAGTGACATTGTTATTTAATAATTACATGTATCTACCATTTACATGGTTTTGTAGATTATATTTACCTCCTGCTCGGTGAGGCCAAACTCATCTTTAAAGTTGAAGACCTCCACTGATTCAGGATTCACAGCCGCAATCATCTTCTCTCCGCGGAGGACAACCCTGGGGAGGAGTGGGACAGATTCATCAAACTCAGGCTTTTAAAGCTGTATTTTCAACCATTTATGCCTTTATTATGATAGAAATGAAGAGAGGTGTCAGGAAGCGATGGAAGAGGAGAGAGAGGGAAGAGGGGTTGGGAAAGGACCACGACCCGGGACTCAAACTTGCTTCAAAATTACTTACGATTTTTTTTTTTGTATATTCTAAAAACATGAAAATAAATCTGTCCACAGGGCAAGAAAAATAATCTTTTCACTTTGAAATAAGTTTATTTTTCTTGACCCGTGAACATTTAGTTTCTTGTTTTAGGCATGAACTCACTATATCTCAAGTCATTTTGCTTCTCAAGTAATCTTGATTTAAACATGTTTAGATATTTGTAACACAAACAAAATGCAAAACAAGAAAATAAATACTAAGTAAGAATTGTTTTTGCAGTGCGTCCACATGGTTATTGCTCCAACCAAACCCAGTTTTTACACTTTCATATATTAGACTCTAGACAGTATACCAAATACATCAAATCATAATACCGGTACACTCTTTCTTATTTTGCCATTTAGCTGATGCTTTTATTCTTAACATGTATGTGATAAGATCAGATCCTTAACCATTAAACTACCCAAATGTCCTTGTCAAAGTTCAAAGTTCTTCAAAGTTCTTGTCAAACAAACATAATACATAAGTCTAAATACATATGCTCTTAAAAAAAAAGGTTCTTTATTGGCATCGGTGGTTCCATGAAAAACATGTAACACCCATATAACCTTTACATTACACAAGAACAGAAAAAACTTTGGGGAACCAAAAAACTATGTTCCAATCAATGATCTAATCTATAATCCATCACTGCAAAAAACAAAAAAAACTTTTTCTAGTGCGCATGAACAACCCATAAAATGAAAGGTTGACCCCGACCTGACCCTGAAATCTGAATGTTGTTTCAGGTCGATTCTTGGCATAAACAGTCATATATGTCATATTTAGAGTAAAATACAGTTTTATCAAGTAAATAACTCTGCAGACCTGTCATAAGCACAGTTGGTGGAGGTCTTCACTGACGTGTCCAGACTGTCATCCGTCAGCCACACAAACTCTCTCTCCGAGCGCAGACGGATGTTCATCCACTGCCTCTTGGGAACGTAACCGCAGGCGGCGTTGAAATCTCCCATGATGATGAAGTTCTGACACAAGATGAAACTGAGTGAGGAACAGGACCTCACAGAAACCAGGTGTGTGGATCTCTGACACTATTACACACCATATTCCCCCAAAAGGAGAATACGCTGTTGTCGTTATAGAACAGTAAAAGCAATATATAAACAAACGTTTTTCACCAAATGCAATAACAAATTGAATAAGAGGAATGGAAATGTGAATATTTGAAGCTTTGATATTGTGAGTGTGTGGAGATGTAGATTTTGCGTATTGTTAATTGTTTTGTGATTGTATGACGAGACCAAAGACCAATTTACAGCTAAGGCTGAACAATAAAGTACTACAATAACTACAAAAGAGTTGATCTGTTAGTCAGGGAACATAACATAACATGCAAACTCTTACGTCAGATCGCCACATCTGTGAAATATTCTGATAAACATCATACAGTTCGTCGATTTCTTTCACAGCGGCTTCTGGGACCGTATGAATAGGAATGATGACAAAATCCTTGATTTCTGTTGTAAGACAGACATAAACATGCTGGTCATAATTTCTTCCTCTTCTTTACGGAGGTCAGAGGTTCTTCTTCTGTCTCACCAGTGTTTGGAGCTGAGAACCACACGACAAACGGTTCTCGAGCAAAAGCATCTTCATCTCCGCTTTGTGTGTCTGGATACTGATAGACGGCTTTCACAGTCAGCATCTTCTGCCTGATATGATCACAACTACATTATTATTGCACTCTGATTTTATTATAAATGCATTCGGCAGATGGTTTGATATAAAGCAACAGAGTTTGTGTTTTCACTTGGCGTACTTACTCTAACATGTTTCATTACTTTGACTTTATTAATTACATTTTTTGTACAGCTAATAAACGCTTATTTCGCTTTTGCAGTTCAGCACTGAAAAAAATGGCTTCAGAGCAAAATTATTAATTGTATACATAATATACTGTATGTTGTTTAATACCTAAATGTATAGAAATACATCAAACCACATATGCATTCCTTCAGCTGAATTAATATATCTGTTTTTGCATGCAAAACAACATTAATAATTATGAAATATTTCTTCATAAATCCCACATGCCTGTAAATGAAGGCATACTGCTCCTTGTATGTTTTCCTCCCGAGTCTTTCGCTAATAACAGAGCTAAATGTATGTGCTCGTGTCCTGGACCTGCTGTGAGGGACAACACACACAAAAATATCGTTTTGTTTGTCATTTTCCTGTATTCATCCAGGCTTTATGATCTCATCTGATGTTATAGACCTTATGCACCAGAGAAACAAGCGCGCCGCCATCTTTAGAATATTGTCTTTGAACTTCCGTTTTTGCGGTCGCTCTGTATTATTTCTATGGCATCGCTGTCCAGGAGTATTTAGCTGGTGAAGTTGATTTACTTATTGTAGAGTTAACGAAAGTTATCATGAGCATTGTACTGTTTATGATAAGCATTGTAAAGCATATGTCTTCTTAACAAATGGACCTTGGGAATTTTTTTAACGAGCCGTTCGTTCATAACTACGCAAGATCGCTGTGAAAATACAGACCGGAAGTCAAAGGACAATGAGCTCAGCGCGGAGAAGGGGCGTGGCTACATAAGGTCTAGATGTGAGCAGAAGTGTGTGTACCTGTTCAGGTGAGTCATGAGTTGATCAAACGCTTTTCCTTTCACATCTTTGATCTCCAGGATGAGCATGAGGTCACAGCGACTGATGATCTGCACGGATTGGTTTAAATTCAGCACTCTTTGCACATATACAGTAAATTCACACTTCAAAGTAAAGGGGATGAGATTTTGTGTTCCTCAAAGAACCTTTCAGGGAATCGTTCCTAAAAGAACCGGTTTTCTGAGTGTGAAGAACATTTGAAAATTCCAAAGAATCTTTTTCCACTATAAAGAACATTTGGTAACACTTTACTTGAAGGGGTGTGCATAAGACTGACATGACACCTTCATAATCATGACATGACACATGAGGTTTCATGCATGTTTATGACAACTGTCGTTAAGTGTCATTCGCTCAATTATGACATTTTGAATGCAAATATGACATTGCTTGAGATGTCTTGGTAATGACACCTTGACATAAACCAATACATCATAACCTGCAGTGTCTTTGTCATGACAACTTGACATTACTAAGACAACACAACCTGTCATAAACATGATATAGCAGATTAATTATCAAACTTTAGAAACCACTTAGCTTCATGGGTTAACATTACATTAAACTGTCATGTGGTTGGTTTTGACATTGGCTGTCATGAGATCATTATAACATTTTAATGACAAATTCAATGTGTATCACTGTAGTTGAGGTCAAGAAAAATATTCATGACACAGTTATAATGCCTCATGACAGCCAATGTCAACACCAACCACCTGACAGTTTAATGTAATGTTAACCCATAAAGCTAAGTGGTTTCTCAAGTTTGATAATTAATCTGCTATATCATGTTTATGACAGGTTGTGTTGTCTTAGTAATGTCAAGTTGTCATGACAAAGACACTGCAGGTTATGATGTATTGGTTTATGTCAAGTTGTCATACCAAGACATCTCAAACAATGTCATATTTGCATTCAAAATGACATGATTGAGTGAATGACACTTAATGACAGTTGTCATAAACATGCATGAAACCTCCATCATATTAATGACGTGTCATGATTATGAGGGTGTCATGTCAGTCTTATGCACACCCCTTCAAGTAAAGTGTTATAAAGAAGCTGTATTTTTAAGAGCGTGTGCCCTTGCAGTCGCCAGAATCTGAACTTTTGGTGACCTTGGAATATCTGAACATTCGTGTGTTCCCAAAAACATTGAGAATGACAAAATGTCTTGTTCTTCTGTGTTCTCCTGCCTTGACACATTGTGAAACAATGTCACTAAAGTTTATAACAACATTAGACGACGTTTAGTAACACAATGTTATCTGATCTGCACTGGATTGACATTTTCGTAGAGTGGGACTGCGGCCAAGTCCTTTAGTGAGTGTTTTTCCATATGTTTATTATGCATTCGAACAAAATGCAATTTAAAGCATTATGCAATACATTTAGAATAGCATCAAAGCATTTGTGTTAATTATTAAATAGCATGCACAAATAAATACAAGGCTGACCTGCACTATGATGTCCAGCACATCAGGTCTGGAGACTTTACTCTCCCCGAACGACTGTATGTTGAAGGAGCAGACGTGGAGACCGACGGCTCCTCCGAGGGTCAGCAGGATCAGAGCGCTCAACATCTCACAGCTCAAACAACACGGACTTCTGGGAACTTCCTTCATTTATACTGCAACCGACCGAACACTTCCTGAGCTTATCTGATGGCCACCACTCTGCATTCTGGCAACAGGAACAGATTCCTGGTTTAATACGTGTTATTTCTCTTCTATTTAAAGATGGTTTTGTGCTTGAGGCAATCAATCATTTAAATAATATAATTTTCATATAAAAAGGGTTTGAAATTAACATTAACTGTGGTGGTAGGGTAGCCCATATCAACTCACTAGCTAATTTGGCAGGTTATGATTAATAAATTATTGATAAATCCTCCAACCAGGAGAGTGTCTTATTTTATTTTGGTGGTTGTAAATCTAAAGGCTATTCAATGATTCCTTGTTTAATAATATTAATAATTCAATAATAAATATATAAATAATCTATTTTATGATATACAATCAAATTTAAGCAGTGATTGATTTTGAAGTTCAGAATGGCCGGTAAATTAAAAATTTAGTAGCCAAATTGTCTGCTTTGAAATGTTTCATTGCCTGCATTTAAAGTCAAACTTTATGTATTATGAAATTGGTTTTAAAATTGGCTGTTTTATTTAATATCTAGCTATAAATAGATGTGATTGTATCTCTAAGTAGGCTATTTATAGGAACAACAGTTACTGAAAAATTATTAATATGCCAGATGCACTGGTGAAGTCATGCTTGAAATGTCATGTCATACCCAAATAAACAGCCTATTGATAGATCCCTGCCTTCTTCCCGAATTCAGCACCAACCTTCACTTAGAGTCGTTTTGGATTTTTTTTATAGATCCAGTTTTGATTAAAGACATAGTCCATCGCTGCGAGCAGGGTTCGAACCTGGGTGGGGAGACCCCATTGGATTTCAAGTCCAACACCTTAACCACTCGGCCAAAAATGGGGCAAAATGGACTGCTATGAGGGGGAAAGAAAGGGAAAAGAAAGGGGAAAGAGAGGAGAAGGGGGGAGAGAAGGAGAGAAGATGAAAAAAATCCATCAAACTGAATGAACACTCACAGAGGATTTAAATAAAGGGTTTAATTGTTTTTTGACTATTTAAAAGTACCATTTAAAACTAAAAATACTGATCTGACAAACACACCACACACTCTTGCCAGGACTTGCACCTGGAATCTTTCACCCAAAGGATGAATGTGTTACTATTACACCACATGAGTTGTGTTTACACCACCAGCACTGCAAACACAGCAACTAAAAACAAAATGTTCACAGTACAGCAAACATAATTATAAACTGAACTATATACAAATATAGAAAACAACTATATGAAAACATAACTATATGCATAAATACGATATACACCAATTTAAAACAAAATCAAGGTCCTCCCTGTACATTCTCCCTCCACTGCTCTATAGAGAGGCCTGAGGCTGGACAATACCACCGGACCTTCAGCTGAGTGTGGCCATTTGTCTTATTTTATTTTTTTGCCAGAAAACTGTTTGTGAGTACAGAAACATTTTTTAAAAAACGAGGACAGCAACTCAATCGTACAGGCTCGATCGCTGGAAGTAGCGGCCATCGCAGGCAGCTGTGCGTACATATGCGCCAGGTACATTTCTTAAAGTGACCGCAGCAAAAACAACAAAAAATAGTTTCATAATTATGCTTTAGGTTTCTTGAAAAACCCTGAGTTATACGTGTTCTTTCCGTTCTGAGACGCAGGTTGTGCAGCTGACATAAGTTAACTAATTTTAAACGACATTTTATTTTCCCCGTGTGTATTCCCCTTTAAATAAGAGCGTTTTCCAGTGAAACGCGATGAGCGGATAGATTAAAAATATATATTTATATTGGCTTAACATTTTTTAACTTTTCAACATCTATTATTCAAATCAAGGATAATTAAATTTAATCAGTATTATAATTATTCAGGAGACCGCTTTTGACAGTAACTGACCAGACGGCGCGGTGTCAGTTGATATCTGTTACATTTCTCAACGCTGATCATGATGAACCAATCACAGCCGTTTGTGGTTACTGGAAAAGGGATTTTAATTCATCATTTCGTAGATATGACTGCTGGCCGATTTTCTTTTGTATAAGAGGCATATTAATTTATTTAATTAATTATACTTTTATTTGGACAAGTGTATCCAGTAGACCAGACGTCATCCTTGAAATCTGAATGCGCCTCAATGTGGGATTTGGTTATGTGAGCCGCCGAGCGCCACCTGACGGACGTTTGTCTCAGGAAACTGTTATTATTCAGCGAAATTTACCGCCCACTGTATTCTCTGATGTCAGATGTGCACCTGACAGATGTTCGCTTATAATTCCTATCGACGGAACATTATTTCCCGCATCTATTCCCCTTTAAATCGAGCGAACTTCCCTGTTGTTCAGTGAGCGCGTCTGGAGCTCCGCAGATCAAAGGCTGATATGACTGGGCTTTGATCGGCCTTTACTGGACATTCTTGCATTACACGGACATTTAAAGGTATGCTTACTATATTTAAAGAGCATTTGCATGTAATAGTGCGATCAAATGCGTTTCACTGTCATGGAAGTGTATTCAAGCTCAGATCTTTGATCACATGACAGATCTGTTGTGTTACAATATTTAATTGCGATAATGTGTCAATGTAAAGTGCATCAAAGATCTGAGTGTTATTAATTCATGCTTCTTTTTAGTAAAAATGAAAGCGTAGCGTTGCTACTCGAATTCACGTGATCTAAATAATGCATATTGTTTTGTTTTACTTCCCTTCTCAGTTTTAACGGTCGATATTTATACGTATTACTTAAATACACATTGATACCATTGATACACATATAATTCAGGACTATGAAAGTAAATAAAGGCTTATCATATATATAAATATATATATATATATATATATATATATATATATATATATATATATATATATATATATATAAATGTGTGTGTGTGTGTGTGTGTGTGTAATAATATATATATATTGAATGTAATGTATATAATTATATAAAATCGCATTATTTGCCCATATATTTTGACCATGGCTTTGTACATTTATCTATAAAGATAAATGTCTTTAACCCTGATGTTATTATAATTATGCTTCTCTTAATAATCTAAATCTAAATCTAAATGATTTCCTTTGCATCGCTAATGGATTCTGTTGGTCTCAGCTGTGCACATCTGGGCATCAACCCATTTCTGTCCTTGCTTAAAAATATCTTGCAGTTATGGTTAGATAATCTAATCTGTTATACTTATTAGAAGCTATATCTGACCAAAGCTGTGTTCTGTGAGTTGTCAGTGCTGTGTTATTTATCAGGATGGATTTGGACGTGTTGAACATGTTCATCATTGCCGGAGGGACGCTGGCGATCCCCATACTGGCTTTCGTTGCCTCGTTCCTGCTCTGGCCTGCAGCTCTCATTAAAGTTTATCACTGGTAAGTGCTGGAGAGATCTGAGCTTAAAATTAATTTCTCTAAGAAGTCCTCATTCATACAGAGCATCCGAAGAAAAGCATGTGCAAATGACCTGGTTTTTCAGTTCAGATATTCTTCTGGGGAGTAATTTCAGCAGTTTAACACTTGTTATTTCTTACAGTGCTGCCGTTAAACGAGAAAAAATGTTCACTCTGTTTATTTTAAAAGCCTTATCAATACAATCAGTTACAGTTACACAAACCACAGGGTCCAATCCACAACATAACGTTGCAAGGTGTTATTTATGTGTCATTAGCAGCACCAAACACAAAAAAATATTTTCTTACTTAATATTTTTGTCTTATTTTGTTTTTGTCTTGTCCAGTACACATATCTAAACATTCTTAAATCAAGATACACTTACTTGAGAAGCAAAAATGACTTCAAGTATTTATTTTATATACAAAATATTAAGTCATGTTTTTTTTTAAAAAAAGGATCAATTTTTAATAAAATTATGCTTAAAACAATAATAATATCTGTCCTTCTTACCCTATCTTACCCCATGGGCCGACTTGGTCTTCTTGTTTTAAGGATAAACTCTCTTAATTTTGATCATCAATATCTTAAGTCAATTTGCTTCTCAAGTAAATGTATCCTGATTTAAGTTGATAATGTCTGGAAAAAAAACAAAAGAAGACAAAAACACTAGGTAAGAAAATTTTTTTTTTTTGCAGTGTGGGTGTTTTCTGGCACGATCTAAAGGCTAATCTTTCAGGATTCACGACTGATTTTCAGGCTTGTATTATTTAGCACGTCCTTTAAATCTGATTCGTTTAACAGCCCTCTTCTTTTTATCTATTTACTAAACTGGGTGAAGGGTTTGTTGACTCGTCACAGATATCTACAAGGTGCCAGTGATTCAAATAGCTTTAGCTTTGAATAATGCATGATGTTTCTATGCATCCAGGAAGCTGAATGTGTGTGTGTGTGTGTGTGTGCATTAGCCGTGAACATGCAGCGCTGCATTTGTTGCTGATGTCAGTTAAATCTTACGCAAGCTGCCCAGTAGACTTTGGTTCTCGTAATATCTGGGAGGCAAACTTTGCTCTAAATGACACAGTCATCAAAACTGCTGTTTGCCTCTGGACTGCTTCCTTCAGTGTCACTTCTGGATTGCTTATGAACAGTGTTCTCTGACTCTGAAAGCATCACTATTACTATTGCTAAAATATAGGCGCAGTGCATTTTGAACGATTCCCCATGCAAGTCTTGTTATGTGATCGGATTAAATCGGTAGATGATAGCCATACGTTGGGTGGGAAATTGTGATTTGGACAAATAAGCAACAGCCTTCCAACTATTTTTCATCATGGTTGTGAGTTTTGCACCGGCAAACTTGACTTGCATTTGCTTCAGAAAATGTATAAATAACATGGATGGTATGTAAGCATTTTAAAGGGGTGGTATAATGCCCTTTTCAAAAGATGTAAAATAAATCTCTGATGTCCCCAGAGTGTGTATGTGAAGTTTTAGCTCAAAACACCCCACAGAAATTTTTATATAACATGTTAAAATTGTCACTTTTTGGGTGTGAGCAAAAACGCTCTGTTTTTGTGTCTGTCCCTTTAAATGCAAATGAGCTGCTGCTCTCAGCACAGGGGGCGGAGCTTCAACAGCTTGTGTCCTATTACCTCACACACACACATGCACTGAAAATTTCAAAAACTTTTAGCTTTTTATGTTCAAACCGGAATCAGATAAAGATTGAGACTCAAGAGACTCATATTCTGTCTTGATAATCTATAGATTGTGTTCAGGGGGCGGGGTTTATGTAAATTCTAGGGTTAGTGATGTCACTAACCCTGGAGGAATGTGGTGTAGTCCCTACCAGCCGTTTGTTGTAGTCCTTAAAAAGCTATTTCTTTAAAAGCAAATATCTCCCTTTGCTTTGAACTTTGAGTGTCGTAACTTTGCAGATGTTGTCTATGCTCAAACAGCAACATCACACACTAACTAAAGTTAGAAAAGTAAAATCATAATCAACCACCCCTTTAAACCTTCAGTACCATTGTGTATATCAAATTACCACGAAATTACCATCTATTTTACATGCATCCATCAGCATTATTTTACAGACCTTTTATTTTCATGTAATTTTGATTTATTAAGTCTTTCTGGTGCTTTGTTCAACAGGTATTGGCGCAGAAGGCTGGGAATGCAGGTGGATTATGTAGAATATGAAGGATATCGCTTCAGTTTCTCTCACAGAGGGAATCCAGGCGCACGTCCGTCTGTCCTCATGTTACACGGATTCTCTGCACACAAGGACATGTGGCTCGGCGTGGTCAAGGCAAGAAACCGCAGCGGCTAACAGTTCACAACTCAAACATGCAATTTTTCAGGGTTTTAAAGGGCAAAAATTCATATAAAATGCTCAAAATTAATAAACACTTCCATACAATAACCAACAAATCACATGTTCTAAAGAACAGTTATGTGATATGATTTAGAAATCTGTCAAAAAGTATTATATTCGGTTGACACAATCATTACCTTGTTTTATATGGATCAGATGATAAAGTAAAAAGAGAAATGTTTGACTGATGTTCTTTGCTTTTTGTAGTTTCTCCCTAGAAATGTGCACTTGGTGTGTGTGGACATGCCGGGACATGAAGGTACGACACGCACCGGTGCTGAGGATTATTCCATAGAGGGCCAAGTCAACCGGATACATCAGGTGAAAAACAACAACAAAAAAACGTATAAAATTAGGTAAAATATGTATATATTAAACATTTAAAAAATATACAAAAATACATAAGTATATATATACAGGTGAAACTCGAAAAATTAGAATATTGTGCAAAAGTTCATTTATTTCAGTAATTCAACTTAAAAGATTAAACTAATATATTATATAGACTCATTACATGCAAAGTGAGATGTTTCAAGCCTTTATTTGTTATAATTTTGATGATTATGGCGTACAGCTTATGAAAACCTTTTCACAATATTCTAATTTTGACTTTGGGGTTTTCATAAGCTGTAACCCATAATCATCAAAATTATAACAAATAAAGGCTTGAAATATCTCACTTTGCATGTAATGAGTCTATATAATATATTAGTTTCCCCAGTTAAGTTGAATTACTGAAATAAATTAACTTTTGCTCGATATTATAATTTTTCGAGTTTCACCTGTATATATATATAAAATGTATGGATGTAGCAATAATAATAATATTTTTTAATTAAATAGGTTATATATATATATATATATATATATGTATATATCCAAGAAGTATTAAGAAGTATATCAACAGTTATAATAATAATAATAATATTTTTTTATTTTAACTTATTTCTTTTAAATTCATACAAAGACGATAAAGAAAAAGTCCCTGTTCCTAAAATTTGTCACTTTAGTTGATGTATTTTAACTTGATGAACCCCCAGCCACTGACCCAGTTTTTCTTTTTGGCTAAACATCACACAGTATGTAGACTAATACATCTCTCATGATGACACAGTGGATTTATTAGGCTTACATGTTGAGATTTCTCTGAAGTATCTTGAGATCAGTGAAAAGCCCTTGTGTCTTCATTTCCTCTATTCTTCTCCCAGAGCTAATCAGCTTTCCTTCAACAACACGGGCTTGTGCCTGAAATAGATGCACTTCTTCAAACCTGGGGCACTTGACTGTGTTTCCCAGCCTGAAATATTCAGCCCGTACATGATTGATTTCGGCTCATTTGAGGTTGTCTATCATTTAAAGCAACTTGTGGTAGTTACTGATTTGCACGGATGAGCAGATTGCGCTGAAAGAGGCATTTTCTGGATGCCGAGAGAGTGTTTTGTTGCTAGATGAAGGGTGACGTCCTTGTTTTGATGGATGCAGATTTAAAATAACTCACTTTTATCTCTGGTGCACATTTGATGAGGTCTCTGAATTCTGTTGCTTCGCCCTCATGCAACTAAGATGTATCCCAGCTAACAACAACGTTCTGTCAAGCTCTCAATTATGAGCAAACATTCTTCCAGTAATGTTATTAGAATGTTCGTTCAAAGTTATCAAACTTGTTTTAGAATGTTCAGAGAACGTTCAAATGTAACGTTCCCATAATGTTCGCATACTAATGATTAAATGGAATGTTTCGTATAACCAAGAATAATTAATAACAGCTGGTTGTATTTTCTCATGTTTTCCTATTTATGTAGTTTGTGAAGAGCACCGGCTTGAAGAAAAAGCCTTTCCATTTGATCGGCACGTCTATGGGTGGAAACGTAGCAGGAGTTTATGCTGCCCGTCACCCGACTGATCTCTGCGGCGTCACCCTCATCTGTCCAGCAGGTCTGTGTGTGTGTGTGTGTGTGTGTGTGTGTACTGGTTTGACCACCCCCCTACATTATGAGGACATGCCTAAATAAACATATGATTTGTTACTAACAAGCGAAAATGTAGAAATGCAGAACGTTTCCTGTGATGGGTTTACGGTTATGGGCTATGAAATGTCATTAGCTCATTATAAAAACCATTACGCCTAAGGAATGTCCTAGTGTGTGTGTGTGTTGATTTTGTTTCTAACCCAGTACCTCTTCAACATTGCTATCATCCTGATGGTCAGAGTCAGTAATAGTTCATCAAGGGACATTTCAACATTTGGAGCAAAGGGCCAATTCTTAGGAAATGTCAGGAACTGGAATGTTTTTTGTTTTTATCCTTTAATTGCAAACGGTTCCTTATGAACTTTCAAGAAATCTTATTTTGCAATGTTAGGCCCAAAGTATCATGTTAATATCTTATGACATGTACTTTGTGCCAAACAAAATGTGGATGAGGCCATTATACTGTGTGTAAACAATAGAATACTGATAAAAAACTGTAAGAAGAGATTACTTCAGTTTGACTTTTTTTTTTTAATGATGCTTCTCCCTGAAATATGATGGCCTATACTCAAACATTTGTTGGATTCACAGGGCTTCAGTATCCCACTGAAAGTAAGTTTGTTCAGCGTTTGAGGGAACTGGAGAAGAGTCAGGACAGTGACGGGATCCCACTGATTCCCTCCACACCGGAGGAGATGGAGGAGATGCTCAGACTGTGTTCCTTCGTGCGCTTTAAGATTCCTAAACAGGTGTGTTTATGTACATTGATTCTGCGTATGAGAGTTTGAACACTGAATCAGTTGCTAATGACTGTTTTTCTCTTCCTCTGGTTTCCTAGATTCTTCAAGGTCTGGTTGACGTTCGCATCCCAAACAATGACTTCTACCGAGAGTGTGAGTATCGCTGGTGTTGTTTTAACTTACTCTCTGTATCTTGTCATTAACTCTTAGTGTTTTCTGCAGGTTTTATGGAGCTTGTTGGAGAAAAATCCAGACACTCTTTACATGAGAACATGCATCTCATCTCAACTCCTCTGCAAGTTATTTGGGGAAAAAACGACCAGGTATGGACATACTTTAACTGAATAGAGCACAACAGTCAGGTTCACAACAGTCATTTTCTCTACATAACTTATAAACCTTTAAAGACAGCCCTTACTGTGAGCTATGAGGTTTTTAATCTATGGTATGAGCTTTTGTTAAAACCATCAGTCCACATAATTTCAACTTTTCTTTTAAATAATCGTGTTTAACAGCAAAATTCCTGGAGAAAAACTACATTACCCATGATTCTTCAGAGAAATCTCCACCAATCAGAGAATCAAAACAAACAAATCATGCCAATATAACATCCTACAGTCTCAAACTATGTGTGTGTGTGTGTGTGTGTGTGTGTGTGTGTGTGTGTGTACATACAGTGGTACATGGGATTGTAGTTTTTTTCCTTGTGAAAGCGGTTAAGTACAGTCTTGTACCTTTGCCTTTTTTGTCTGATTTTAAAATACTTTTGGCCTCAATATGTGGTGATTCAGCTGGTTGGTTTGGTTTAGGGCTTATAATGCTGTAATGAAGACATTTTTTTTTTTTTTTTAATCCTTATGGGAAAAAAATGAATGGGAAAAATACTTACGCAACCAAGGCCACTGAAAATGTGGATGGATACTGTTGCACTCCATGTTTACTTTACTAACACACCTTAGTTTTACAGTTTCTTGAATAGTAACTGTGGAAAGCCATCATATAGCACATGCTTTACTCACATTAACATGTTTTATAAACCATAAAATCTCCAAAACAGTTACAAGGTACAAGTATATCTTAATAATAGGGTGTGGTGCAATGAAATTTGCTACATTTGTTCTGACCTTCAACTCCATAACATTTTGAGCAATGTGGGCACAAAACATGTTGTGAAAAAGAAATGTCATGGGTTGTAATGTGTTATAATGTGTGATGCATTACTAAGCACACAGAAACTGATGTGATACTGCTAGAATTTTCTCAGTTGTCTATTTAAATGATGTCAATTCCAAACTTACTGTGACAAAGTTAAAATAATATGGTGCTTTTAGGCTATTGCTTTCTTTGCAAGGTTTGAAATCACATATGTAGTTGTTAGTCTAAGAATCAGCCATTGAAAAAATGCATTTCATCACCATTAATGACCATTGAAATTGCGACCTCATTAAAGACTAAACTGTATACCGTATCCTACAGGTGTTGGACGTGTCCGGGGCTTCAGTTCTGGCCGAAGCCGTTTCAGGATCCCAGGTTCATTTGCTAGACAACTGTGGTCATTCTGTAGTGATGGAGCGGCCGAGGAAATCTGCCCAGCTCATCCTGGACTTTATCATCGCACAGCAGAACGCAGGAATCAACAGCAACAAGAAACGTTCCTAAAACCGGACTCTCCTTAATACGTGGCGTATTGGTTGGTCAAAGGTTAAGGATCTCAGCTACAAACATAAAGTTGTTGAAGCAGAAACTGGACAGATACAGATATCACAGATCACAGATGCTTTGTATGAGAGGCTCTTTTAAAAGTAACTATATATGATTTTTCAGTGTGTAAATAAGCAGTAAAAGTTATTTTTGTAGTGAACGCTCAGGGACGCTCCGAGTTGAAAAGCACTTCAGAATCTATGCAGATACAGATCAGTGTCCTGCAGACAGTATCGATTTCTATTATACTTAGATTAGGCCAAAAACGGTTGTTGAATATCCCTATTTATATCCTTATAATTTTCCTCTGACCCCATTCCATGTTTGAACAGATCTACTAGACAGCTTTTCTGGGCATCATAGGCACTTCCCTGAACTAATGTCTGTATGTATATCCTTTTAAATTGAGACACAGCCTATACGTCTATCCCTTTAGTCATTTACCATGTTTTTCGCCAATGTTGACGTGTGAGTCATCACATGACAATTACATCACTTTCTTTCTACTATATAGAGTTCTTACAGATCAGTTCTTGCTGTTTTAACCTTGTACATGAAACTATCTCTTTAAAATGTAGTTTGGGAATTATGCAAAAAAATATTTGCTAATCATGACTTTGCTATGGTAGTGTTTTGGTTCATAAAACTGTCTAAAACAAAATTCATATTTTACGAATGCTTATAGTATTAATCTATTATTATTGGTGTTTTTGTCAGTTTAGGTTCAGTTTACATGGAAACATAAGGAAACATAGTGAAGTTTTTTTGTTTTATTTTTAGATATCTGCATTCATTCAGTGATAACGTATCACAACATTTCATTTGAAGAATTCTCCAAATCACACAGGAACTTACAACAGAACATGGTTCATGAATGACTGCACTTCTTTATAAAAGACTTTTGAGTACATTTGCATCACATTACAGCTTGTGGCTTCACGGAAGACAAAGTCAGAAAAGTACTTAACAGTATCAATATTTTTCCAAGCTGAAAATGATTATTGTAGCCTTTTAATCAAAAGAGAAAAACTTTAACTTTGAAAAGTTTGATTAATAAAAAGGGTTTATATTTCCTTCACAGAAATTGTTTCATCTTTATCATTGCTTTTACCAAAGCAAATTCAGATTGAATCGTTGATTCTGTATCATAAGTCCATGATGACCTTGATAAAGTCTTCACTGAAGACAAAAGAGAACAAGCAATCCCAAAAATGAAAAATTTTTATTTGTTTCTAATTAATTTTTGTGGTCAAATCTATGTTTTTGCTTGTGATCTTAGGTATATTATCTTTGTAGCCCTGATAAGGACAATAATAAAGTCTTAAAAAATGACATGAAGATGCATTTAATGTAAAGGTCAATGTTGTCTAATATAGACGTCAGTATATGTTCCCATCAGGATCTCTTGAGTCTTCATAGAAGATCGAATCATCAGAGCACTTTGCAGTACAAATATCTCTTCCAAACTGGAACTCATGAAAGTTTTTCTCCAAAAGAGAAGCTGAAACGGCACAGTCCACTGAGTCTAGTGTAGATGTTCAGTATGAGCTGCTGGTCGCTGTAAGATCTAGCACGGCCTCCAGGTGGCGCTCTTGTTGAGCTTCATCTCTTTGCTGAAGGTGTTCTGGTCTGAGCGGCTCAGCCGAGGCACGACACTTTCCCTCCTGTTCTGATCACATGATGTCTGGAAGAGCTTCAGTCTTCTCTGGCTCTGTGTCTTCATCTCATCTCTGGATCTCACGGACACACCTGGAGAAGCCTTGATTGACAGCATGTGAACTGGAATTGTGAGCGTCATCTCCAGGATTTCTGCTTTCTCCAGCCGGGAATCAGGAACTCTGGAGCCAGAAGACACTTGAGCTGCTGATGAGAGCATCTCTGCACATCTTCTCCACTATTGGCTTTCTCAGCTGCAGATCAAGACAGAAAAGCATCAGGAAAGTGTCTTGGAATAAGCAGTGATGGAGAAGAGTGGTGAAGCTGCGGATGTAATGTTGCTGTAAGGAGGATCATGTGATGTACCTTGTTGTTGAGAGGGAGATGCTCCTTTGAGATGATTGTAGGCGTCATGTCTGGATCTCTGTGCTGTAGATCTCTGTGCAGAGCGAGTCTGATTCACACCGGCTGCAGATCCTCTATTTATACTCACAAATCTCCATATGAATGTGTGAGGCTTGAGCTTGTTGGAGTTTCTCACAGTTTGGAGCCAATGGAAGAGCTCAACCAGACAATGAGGGATGTGGGCCGCCACATGCTCAAAGCTCAATGAACACGCAGCTGCTTTCTAACAGATCTTTATTCTGGCTGCTGTCACTGCTGGAGTCTCAGAGACACACAGATTCACACACTCCTGTATTCATCACATTAAATCACTCGCACAATAGAAGTGTGTCTGTTCTCACAGGAGTAACTCGGTCCCCAAATACTGAATCATCTGTGCCGTGTGTCGCACTGGACCATTAAACTTTTTTATAGCTAGACTGTTGTGTTAAAAAAAAGATCAAATAAAAATATATAATAAAATAAAAATAAATCCTTCAAAATTTGAAAAATTGTTACTTATATATCAGTATATTTCTGTTTAAATTGGCCCGGATTAAAAAATGTTGAAAAACGTAAAAACCTTTTGCACAGAAGTGATTTTGAAGTGACCGTGAATGACGTGGGAAACGCTTGCGGATCAAAACTACTTAGAGTTTAAATCCCTGGGGTTTTATTAGTATTTGTCCGTCTCATTATCATGTGAATAGACACACTTCTATTGTTGTGTTTGTGTCTCAGTGTGAGAAACTCTGGAGAACAGAGTCACAGTTATAGTGTAAATATATAATGTGCAACTTTTATGCATTAGAACGGAGCACCTTAATGGTGACGGTGATCTATATCAATCTATATAATCAATCCTTCCTCAAAAAAAAAAAGTTTTTGTCTTACCCTGATTCACTATGTTAAGCCTATTACAAGTGTTTATATTTTAGACGTGTCGGAATGGTTTCTGGAGAACAGAGTCACAGTTCTAGTGTCATCAGCATCCTAAACCCAAACACAACCTCAATATTTGACACACACAAGAGAGTCGACACACTTATGGATATTTACACACATGCACAAGCTTTATCCTGCAGTTTTACATGGGAATAGACTTTCTTAAAGCATGTTAGACTTTCAAGAGTCCACAAGTGTTCGTTTAGCACTGACAAGATCAAAAATCATCTGTATCAATTTTTAACTCTCTTGTATTTTCAAATCCAGTGTTAATGATGCATTATATAGAAATTAAGCCTAAACCTTAATAAAAGTTGTAGTTTAACTTTTTTTCCTTTGCATTTTGTTTGAAATTCTATAATAGCCTACACACCAGACAACAAAGCTTAAACCTGTGCTGAAATGAACAACTCTTTAAATTTTTTATTGTTTTAAAACAGATTTTCAGAGCATATTGACTGTGTCCTCTGCATTATTTACAAGCTGCAACTGCAGAAGTCTTGAGTTGAACATCTTGTGGGAAACTGAAATGTCCTGCACCCCCACATTCATAAAGATGAATATCAGTGACCTTACTGGCAGATGGCAGTGAGGAGAACATCCCACCGATCCACTCATCAACACAGTATTGTTCACAAATCTGAGGCTTCTGATTGGCTGAGAGGAGTGAGGTGCGAGTATAAATGAGACGACATTTCACAGCGAAGACACTTCAGTCCAAACTGAGCTTGAACTTCAACATGGCGACTTACATGGACGTGTCTTTCCAGAGCAGCTTCAAGACTCAACATGTTCAACACGCAAGGTGAGAACTTCAGAAACTCACGGAAACATAAAGCATTATCTTCTGGTATTTATTCAGCTTTAATCTTTTAAATGCACATGAACTAAAGTGGTTGTGTTGTTGCTTTCAGATGCGTTCTTACATGTTTGGAAAGAAAGTGTGGCAACAGTTTGGAGAAGCTGAAATCTGCTCTTGGAGAGTATCTTCAGAACGGCCTCCACACCTCAGATCTTCTGGAGAGGGCCGTGTCGTTCATCACCCTCAAACGAGTTTTACTCTCCCATGACGGCTACTCCAAATATTCCCGTGACATCCTGCGTCTTTTCCCGGATCACTCAGAGGATGTTGCAGCGTTGTGCTCGGAAGAATGAACATCACCTGGAAAACTCTTCACACAAACCACTCTTAGAAGAAAGACTGAACATCAAGAAGACTTAAAAATTCTCTCACTATAATGCCTATAACTTTGTATATATATAACTGTATGTCTTAATGATTTTACATTTGTATTTATATTTCTTGCTCAAAAGAATATTTTTATATTTTTGTTTTTACAAATGCTCCGTTTTATGCATTATATGCATTATTTCTGGCAGTTACACTGCAATATACCTTAATCTTTGTGTTTGTAAATGAATGCTGTTTTCGTTTGAACTGCACAAAGAGTTTTTAACCCAAAGCTCCTTTAATGGAGCAAATGTTGTTCTATATAAGTATTGTGATTCAACAATGATCTCAAGCCATACTAATGGACAACTGCGTCCAAAAAATAGAAAATAAAATAAGTTATCTTTTTTACAATTCACATTTCAGTCTCTTATTTAATGTGTATTATGAAGATGTCCTGCTCCATAACAGGTCAGGCTCTTACATATAAAATCTGCCACATGTTTCTGCTCTCAGTTAGAACAGAGAAATGCATTTGATAATTTTGCTCATGCATTAAATGCATTGAATATCCTTAATGCATTTTAAGTCAGTGATTCCTCGATCTGGAGTTCATGTATCCCAGGATTACTCAAACCAGTTCTAAAAGGTACTTGGATTTTTTTTAATGTTACTGAAATTACGACTTAAAATATTAGGGCTGCCAGTAGATTCAAGTGCCCTAAACCATTAAGACATGATTAATGTCCAGATTTTTTCAATTATTTTTTTAAGAAAATAAAAATAAATAATGTGAAAGTTTTATGCATTGGTACTTAAGTGACATGGTGATGGAAAAATAGGCTATATTTGAATGCTTTTTCATTCCCCAAGAAACTTTGCGTTCACTCGCAAAACCTTTGCTTTCCCCCACGAAAGTTTGTGTTCCCTTGCCAAACTTGTGTTCTTTGCAAGCGAATGCAACATTTCTCAGTGGAACACAAAATATTTGCGAGTAATATAAAAGCACTGACATAATTTTTTCATCTGCATCTAATATTTTTTCTTCATCATGTCCCTTTAGGCTCTCTGTACATGTGTGTGAATGGCATAACTACAGAGTCCCTAAATTATATTTCATAATTAACGAGTCAATACATAATCAATCCTTCATCCAAAACGTGTTTTTGTCTTACCCTTATTAACTATGGTAAGCCTATATTATAAGTGTTTATATTTTATACATGCCGCCATGTCGGGATGGTTTTGGCGGGAAATAGCGTACATATGTCACTCGCGCGTGCTTGTCTCGAGGAATCACTGACTTAATTAGGATATTAATGCATTTAATGCATGAGTAAAATGATCAAATGCATTTCTCTGTTTTAACTGGGAGCGGAAACATATTTTAGCCTGAACAGGGACAGCTCTGGTTGCTTTGCAAAGTTGCTTCACACTTTGTCTGGTGTGAGCGATCAGGGGTTAGTTGAGTGTGTGTGTGTCTAGCGTGAGAGGTCAGTCAAAACGAGCGAGAACAACACGTGGACATGGAGCCGCTAAATCTCCATCCTCTGGAGAATCACCCGATTTTAACAAACGCTGAACAGAGGAGATTCTGCTGGCTTGGCTTTTCAGAGATGGAGAACTGAGGGATTTGAAAAGTTTTTATTACTCAACAGGTGAGTGATGTGTTTTATTGAACAGATAAATTGAAGATGGTTCATGCATGTTTCTGAGAGCCTTTAAAACCCCGAGTTTGCAGCGTTTTCATGATAGAGAAATTGATTCTATGAAATGCTTGTGTGTGTGTGTGTGTGTGTGTGTGTGTGTGTGTTGAAGGAATGACTGTGATTGTTGAATGAGTTTTTCTATTGAGAGAGTATTTTGGGATGGGATTTTGTGGGGTTTTTTTTTTCTTTAGAAAACATCGGGACTATTTGTGAGGCGGACGTTTGTTATTTTTGGCTTATTTTTATTCAAGACAAAGAGGGAGAAGAATCCTCCTTTAAACAGAGGCTACAATGACATTAATAATCACAGAAGATGTCAGGTGTTCAATTGATTGTTTTATTTCGCAGCAGAAATACATTCACTGAACTGCTTTAGTGTTTAAAAACTTCAGTTGCCTTCACAGAAAGACAAATGATCACATGATCATTTAAAATGACAAATGCCAATATGACACAGTTTGCTATAAACCTTCACAGAAGGAACAGTGATCGCTGTATACAGTACAGGAGAAGATTTAGAGAACGTTGAGAACCAAAAAACGCTTACAAACCCTTAAAACAGGATGATTTTGAATATGATCTATGATCGACCAAAGAGGAAAAGATCAAATATGAATCATAAAGTCTCTGTAAAATGGTAATCTCAGAGGAAGACAAATATTAGCTCAATTTGAGCCGCTACATATAAACAGCACAGAATTTATAACGCATCACATTAATATCAAGAAATTATAACATTTCATATATTATTTTCTGTGTAAATTGATAAGCTTTTAGGACAAAGCTTGAGTCAAACTGATTATAAACCGTCTTTACAATAATAAAGAAATGGGTTTCTTCACATCTCTTGAAGATGTATGTAATGTAAGTCAATGTTGTCTAATATAGACGTCAGTATATATTCCCATCAGAGAAAGAGATAAAATATAAATCCTAAAGTCTCTCTATGAATATCATCTAAGAGGAAATCAAATATAACCCCGATTTGAGCCACAAACAGCACACAATTAATAATGAAGCAAGATTCTTGTCATCACATTCATTTCAAGAAATTATAACATTTCGTATAACGTGCCGTGTAAATCGACTCTTCATCAGCTTGAGTATGCTATCAGATTATGAATGGCCTTTAAAATAATAAAGGAAGTGTTTCCTTCACATCTTATCAATATGCATTTAATGTAAAGGTAAAAGTTGTCTAATATAGACGTCAGTATATGTTCCCATCAGGATCTCTTGAGTCTTCATAGAAGATCGAATCATCAGAGCACTTTGCAGTACAAATATCTCTTCCAAACTGGAACTCATGAAACAGTTTTTCTCCAAAAGAGAAGCTGAAACGACACAGTCCACTGAGTCTAGTGTAGATGTTCAGTATGAGCTGCTGGTCGCTGTAAGATCTAGCACGGCCTCCAGGTGGCGCTCTTGTTGAGCTTCATCTCTTTGCTGAAGGTGTTCTGGTCTGAGCGGCTCAGCCGAGGCACGACACTTTCCCTCCTGTTCTGATCACATGATGTCTGGAAGAGCTTCAGTCTTCTCTGGCTCTGTGTCTTCATCTCATCTCTGGATCTCACGGACACACCTGGAGAAGCCTTGATTGACAGCATGTGAACTGGAATTGTGAGCGTCATCTCCAGGATTTCTGCTTTCTCCAGCCGGGAATCAGGAACTCTGGAGCCAGAAGACACTTGAGCTGCTGATGAGAGCATCTCTGCACATCTTCTCCACTATTGGCTTTCTCAGCTGCAGATCAAGACAGAAAAGCATCAGGAAAGTGTCTTGGAATAAGCAGTGATGGAGAAGAGTGGTGAAGCTGCGGATGTAATGTTGCTGTAAGGAGGATCATGTGATGTACCTTGTTGTTGAGAGGGAGATGCTCCTTTGAGATGATTGTAGGCGTCATGTCTGGATCTCTGTGCTGTAGATCTCTGTGCAGAGCGAGTCTGATTCACACCGGCTGCAGATCCTCTATTTATACTCACAAATCTCCATATGAATGTGTGAGGCTTGAGCTTGTTGGAGTTTCTCACAGTTTGGAGCCAATGGAAGAGCTCAACCAGACAATGAGGGATGTGGGCCGCCACATGCTCAATGATCCTCTATTGTGTCTCAGGGGAGAATCTGGGAAAGTGCTGACCTGTGGAGATCTGATGTTCACATCACCGTCACTGAAGCAGCACACGCTCATCATTAGAAACACGAGGCGTCAGTGACTCCGGCATCGTCTCATTCCACATCACATCATTCCTGCACATGGCGTCTCAATCACTGTGTAAAGCAGTGTTTAATTCACGTTCCTAAGTTTAATATCAAACTGGAATATTAATCAAATATATTCTGTATATAAAACTGTATAAACAATTACTAGATCAAGTCAAATAATACTTTATTAATGGAGCGCGTTTAAAAAACAACAGAATATAAACTAAATTGTTGTACAATTTAAGAATAAAGTTTAAACTTGATAAAAACAGAAAGAGAGGGAAAATAATGACAGAATAATAAGAAAAATACTGAATAATGAATACAATATAACATCAATAAAAACTAAACTGATGTTCAAATGCTTCCTAGTTTCCAGTTGTTACAGCTTTGTTAGACACATATGGATTTATGTGCATAAAGTTCAACATTTCTGTCTTTCCACAGAAGTAAGTGCAGATATTTCATGTCCTAATGTATGATCTTCAGCATTATGATTGCTGCAGTGACGTCACAGCCTGATGATGAAGCAGATGTGTGTGTGTTTGTGCTGGTCAGTGTGAGTAGATCTCATGTGAGGTTCCCACACTGACTCTCTGTCTTCACATCAATGGAGCACAAAAGCATCCAGAGTCCTGAATGAAGCATTAGTGCCGCTGAAGACTCTGTTCTCCCTGACGTCACCAACCATCTGGAGGAAACCAGTCAGGGAGTTATCACACACCTTCTGACCACAATTATTCTCATGCAAACATGCAATTTTCCTTCATGGAATATGCAACAAAAAAAAACAACTTTATTTGCTGTTTTTTTTTTTTTTTTTAAGAATCAAATAAGATTTCCGTTGCGTTTGTGAGAGATGTTTGCGTTTAGATGACAAAAGTTCCTGATGCAAAAGCTTAGTCATTGTAAAAGTTCATGATGCGGAACGGAAAATAAATAGTGATAGTGCTGATTCTGGTCACACTGCTGATGACATCATGAATGACATCATGTAAATCCTCATGCATGTGTGTAAATATCCATAAGTGTGTCGACTCTCTTGTGTGTGTCAAATATTGAGGTTGTGTTTGGGTTTAGGATGCTGATGACGACTCTGTTCTCCAGAGTTTCTCACACTGAGACACAAACACAACAATAGAAGTGTGTCTATTCACATGATAATGAGTCTTAATGCAGGACAGATTCCCTACAAGCTTTCTCACGCCTCTGCTGCGTGTTATAATAATACTATAATAATAAGCATACTTATTGTATAAATCTGAAGACTAATTTCTTAAAATAAAGCAGTTTATTTTATTTTGAAACTTATACTTTCAGTATATGAATTTGAAGTTGTAGTCCAATCTCTTCATTCTGACCTCTGACCCCTGGTCTCTTAGTTGAGGTCTATTGTCTCTGATGGTCTTTGAGTGAGTTCCCTCTCTCACGCTCTCTTCATTCACTCAATTTAATCTCAGAATATTCATTTTGGCAAGGTTTTCTCAAAGTTATGACGAATGTTCTTCTAATGTTTTGTTCAAAGTTATCTGGTCTTTAAAAACGTTTTGTTTTTAAACGTTTTGTCTCAAAGTTATCTGGTTCAGCGAACATTCACAAGTAACGTTCCCATAATGTTTGCAATGATAAAATGCAATGTTCCTTTAATGTTTGCATAATCAAGAAAAAAAAAACGCGTTTTTTAAACATTAAAAAAAACTGGATGATTTTAACGTTCAAAGAACATTCAAGAAATAATGTTTTCATAACTCTATGAGAACGTTAGCAAAGTGTTAGAACATTTTTGTTAGCTGGGCAGGTATACTGTACAATATTCCTCCAGTAAACCCTGTAATAACATCATGAGGGATGTGGGCCGCCACATGCTCAAAGCTCAATGAACACGCAGCTGCTTTCTAACAGATCTTTATTCTGGCTGCTGTCACTGCTGGAGTCTCAGAGACACACAGATTCACACACTTCTGTATTCATCACATTAAATCACTCGCACAATAGAAGTGTGTCTGTTCTCACAGGAGTAACTGGACTTCCATGAGTTCAGAGACCATCAGAATGTAATACTGTGGTTGTGTCAGGTTTATAATGTAGACAACCTATTCAATGGCAACCACAATTTTTATAACAGTATATATAATTGGTGTTATGGTTGCCATAGAATAGGTTTTATTCATTTATATATATATATTTATGTGTGAGTGTGTTCTCTGTGCATTTATTTCCAATAGTTGGAATTGAAAAACTCTTGTGATTCAATAATCATACAGTTGTCTCTGAATTTCATATTTTGAGTTGAACATCTTGTGGGAACCTGAAATGTCCTGCATCCCCACATTCATAAAGATGAATATAAGTGACCTTACTGGCAGATGGCAGTGAGGAGAACATCCCACCGGTCCACTCATCAACACAGTATTGTTCACAAATCTGAGGCTTCTGATTGGCTGAGAGGAGTGAGGTGCGAGTATAAATGCAAGATCATGAGACGACATTTCACAGCGAAGTCACTTCAGTCCAAACTGAGCTTGAACTTCAACATGGCGACTTACATGGACGTGTCTTTCCAGAGCAGCTTCAAGACTCAACATGTTCAACACGCAAGGTGAGAACTTCAGAAACTCACGGATACATAAAGCATTATCTTCTGGTATTTATTCAGCTTTAATCTTTTAAATGCACATGAACTAAAGTGGTTGTGTTGTTGCTTTCAGATGCGTTCTTACATGTTTGGAAAGAAAGTGTGGCAACAGTTTGGAGAAGCTGAAATCTGCTCTTGGAGAGTATCTTCAGAACGGCCTCCACACCTCAGATCTTCTGGAGAGGGCCGTGTCGTTCATCACCCTCAAACGAGTTTTACTCTCCCATGACGGCTACTCCAAATATTCCCGTGACATCCTGCGTCTTTTCCCGGATCACTCAGAGGATGTTGCAGCGTTGTGCTCGGAAGAATGAACATCACCTGGAAAACTCTTCACACAAACCACTCTTAGAAGAAAGACTGAACTTGAAACCTAAAAAATCTTAGTTTAAGATATTTGAAAATCTCAAACTATAATGCCTTAATGCAACTTTTATATCTTTATTTTCTTATATTTCTTGCTCAAAAGAATATTTTTATATTTTTGTTTTTGCAAATGTTTATTTTATGCATTATATGCATTATTATTGGCAGTCACACTGCCATTTATTTTAATGTTTATCTTTGTAAATGAATGTACTTTATGCTGCTTTTCATTTAAACTGCATGAAGAGATTTTAAACTAAAACTCCTTTAACTGGAGTAAATGTTAAAAGTACTGTGATTCAAAAATGATCTGATTATTGTGATTAACACAGTCAAATGATGATGATATCAAGCCATACAAATGGACAATTCTGTCCAAAATAAAACGAGAGATTTACTACACTTTACGTTTCAGTCTCTTATTTGATTGAATCATTCTCTTTTTTTGTATTAAGAGTTTCTGCTCCATGAAGTGTCAGATTCCTACGAAATTAAATCAAAATAGGCAACGCCTACATGTTCATTTTGCTTGGCATCGTTCCAAAAACTGGACAAATGTAATTTTCTGAATCATGATCAATTGTACGGCAGAATGCATGCATAACAGAACATAATTGTTTGACGCAAAAGTATTGGGAGAGAAAAGACACACAGCCTAGGCCTATAAATTACATACAGATTTGCAAGTATAGCTAACTTAGTTCTGTTACTTAAAATAAACGTTAGAAAACCCCAAACTTATTTTATTTCGTCTAGCTGTCAAAGAACATATTGGCCAATTACACACTTTAACACAATAACACACTTCAATACAGTATGTGTCTATGGACTTCACAATAGAGGTTAATATAATCAGATTCGACTCTCTGGGCCTCTTCAAACACACACTTGTGGTCTACCACTTGACCACTTGTCTACTTGTCTTCTTACATGACGCATTTCCTGTATTTGGCCCAAGTGTTCAAGTAGGCGTGAAGACTACAAGTGTGTGTAGAACTTTTGATTATCTGATGAGACACACTTCTAGTGTTGCAAAAATGCAAGTGTTTACAGAGCTTTTTTTTTACACTATTTAAATTTGTGGTGCTTCTAATTATGTGATATAAAGCAGTTGCAAATATTGTACAAGATACGCATAGGCTATCTTTGCACCAATAAAAAGACAGTTTAACAATTTCTTTTACTACCAAATTACATGTAATATCTAATTAATTTAACTGGAATGGAAAGTTTTTCTTGCTATATCTCGCAATTTCGGGGCATGTGGTTTCCCGAACCTAATGCATGATGGGATATTCTAATCGTGGCCTCGAATACTGCTCTGATATGGTATTCAAGACAGTGTTTGCTTTGGCATTTTTTAGACATGTGACAGTCTTGCGCACTTACTTCCTATCGTGTGTATGCGCTCTCAAGTGGCCAAGACCACAGGCAAGTGTGTGTATTTGGAAATGCCCTCTTCTGTAATTTGTTTTTGAAACAGAAAGTATGACTTTAATAATTTATGGCTGTCAATAGATTGAATGTGTGTTTCCACTCACTCTCTGTCTCCCTCTGATGGTGTTGTTGGGAATGTTCAACCCTACTAACTGGTTGAGTGTTGTTGGTTGGGCGTGAGGACAGCAGAGACTGAGAGTCTTTAGTGTTGAAGGAGTGACAGGCTGCGTCTGAAATCGCATAGGCATACTCTCTTATTTTGAATAAGTAATTCACGACCGATAAAAAAGTACGTTCTATAGGCCTATAGTTTAAAGGGTTAGTTCACCCAGAAATGAAAATGATGTCATTAATAACTCACCCTCATGTCGTCCCAAGCCCGTAAGACCTCCGTTCATCTCCGGAACACAGTTTAAGATATTTTAGATTTAGTCCGAGAGCTTTCTGTCCCTCCATTGTAAATGTATGTACGGTATACTGTCCTTGTCCAGAAAGGAAATAAAGACATCATCAAAGTAGTCCATGTGACATCAGTGGGTTAGTTAGAATGTGTTGAAGCATCGAAAATACATTTTGGTCCAAAAATAACAAAAACTAGGACTTTATTCAGCATTGTATTGTCTTGCGGTTCTGTTGTGGATCCGCGTTCAGTGCCGCCGCTGACGTAAGACGCTGCTGACGTGTGTCTGGTGCGCCCGTGTATTCGGGTTCAAATAAATATGGCTGAGCAAAAAAATGCAAGTCTTCCTCTGTGTGGAAATCCTTAGACATGTTTGTGAAGATTGTTTTGTTTCCAGCGTGCGTCTCCCTCAGACTGTAAACGAACTTAAAATTTACAGTAATAAACCGTATTTCATTCTCTGATAAAATGTTAATTTACCATCCTATTTATGTATTAATATCTGTTTTGTACCTAATACACTGACAAACATCAATCATCACAGCAGTGATGAAAGCCACATGATAAATCAAAGCTCATCATAAGCAGCTCTTTCATAAGAAAGTTAATACTTATATAAAGAAGCTGCACAGTGTCATTCGCACAAACACTAAACAGCATCATGGTAACACATGAAATTTAAAAAATGCAATAAACATTAATTTAACAACATTAAATGTAACATAAAACTCTAATGTACATAACTGATAAGAAAAGAACTAAGAAAACTAAGAAAAAACAGTTATTTCAACAAAAATACATCAAATGTGAAGTATGCAGAGAATTGTGGGAATGTCAATTTACGGTTTTTCACTGTAAATTATACAATGAGTTGTTCTTTTTCACTTTCAAAAACTGTAAATTTAACGGTATTTTACAGTAAAATTACATTAAATGTACTGTTAGATCTATCACGGTTATTTACCGTATATAGTAAGGAAACTTTCTGTTAACCAATTAACAGTTTTTTTACCGTTAAAATCCTGATCATTTTTTACAGTGTGGACAAGGACAGTATACCGTACATACATTTTCAATGGAGGGACAGAAAGCTCTCGGACTAAATCTAAAATATCTTAAACTGTGTTCTGAAGATGAACGGAGGTCTTACAGGCTTGGAGCGACATGAGGGAGAGTCATTAATGACATCATTTTCATTTTTTGGGTGAACTAACCCTTTAATATAATCTGGACATATTACATTCGCCATGTTGCCCTCATCATGTGACCTATCAGCATTAGATGTCGCTTCACTGCCATTTATAAATCCTCTCCCGTGGCCTCATGGGATAGTAGTGTAAATCATATACACACTTCAGAATCTCGCCGGAAGAAGAAGGTCATCCGGGTACTTTTGCCTGCTTATTTGGGTACTGTGAATTCGGACATTATTTAGTCACATACTGTTTTTCGCCTACTATAGTATAGGGAAGTATGTGATTTTGGATTATTGAATGAGAGTGTTTATCGAGAGAGTGTATGAGAAGAAAAACTTGGAAAATAAAGAATGGAAAATTGTAAGGGTATTTAAGCAAAGGCTGAGATCTTGATTTAAGATTGAGTTTATGAACCACACCAAATACCCTTTTGCTCTGATTGAACTGATGAAATGTCTCAGAAGATGTCAGATGTTCACTTGATGTTTTGCTTTAGATATTGAGTCAAATTTTACAGACGAATCATGCAAATAAAGATAGATAGATTCATTAAGACTTACAGTGGGTATTCTAATGTCTTTGCAATACAAGTTTTGATGTTTAATGATAGATGTAAGAATCAGTAACATTAATGATTTTTTTTTTTCGAAACACGACTTAGTCTCCTACAGTGTAAATTCAATGAAAATCAACCCAAACATGCATAAAAACTCCCAATTGCAAATGTTTTCTTGAAGCTACAAATCATCAAATACCATTAAACATGATGTGTCTGTATAATATGTGTTCTTTTATTAATTTGTAGGGCTTGTTTTGTGTTATGGATGGCTTAGCGGATCAGACCAATAGGCCTAATTCTCTTCATTTCTTATTATTCAAATGTGGCATTAAACATGTCTATTATAAAACTGATTGGAGGACAGGTACCATAAAGGAATACACACCGGTTCATTGATTCAATGAGATCGGCCTTTAGTGAACAATTTAAATATCTAAATGTTTCAAATTTGTTTTTGTTTATGGAAATGACTTGAGCAGTTTGATATGTTCTTCGAACCGAATTTACAATTCATAAAGTCTTTGAATTCACTTTTTTTTTTAATATACTAATTGTGTTTTGTGTGTATAGATGAATGCGTTTGTATCTAAAGCTTACACTGACAATAAACAGTGCTCTTAATATTTATATACAAACTGCAGTAAAAAGAAATGTGTTTTTAGTATAGATGAATGCATTTGTATCTAAAGCTTTAGAGTTTGCAGTGGAATTCAGACGGCATTGTCTCCATTGTCTCAGACTCCAGGCCTCCAGATGTGTGTGTGTTTGTGCTGGTCAGTGTGAGTAGATCTCATGTGAGGTTCCCACACTGACTCTCTGTCTTCACATCAATGGAGCACAAAAGCATCCAGAGTCCTGAATGAAGCATTAGTGCCGCTGAAGACTCTGTTCTTCCTGACGTCACCAACCATCTGGAGGAAACCAGTCAGGGAGTTATCACACACCTTCTGACCACAATTATTCTCATGCAAACATGCAATTTCCTTCATATAAATTTAAAATGGAATATGCAAAAAAATACTTTTTATTTGTTGTTTTTTTTTGTTTTTAGAATCAAATAATATTGTAGTTGCGTTTGTGAGAGATGTTTGCGTTTAGATGACGAAAATACCTGATGCATTGTAAAAGTTGAATGACATCATGTAAATCCTCATGCATGTGTGTAAATATCCATAAGTGTGTCGACTCTCTTGTGTGTGTCAAATATTGAGGTTGTGTTTGGGTTTAGGATGCTGATGACGACTCTGTTCTCCAGAGTTTCTCACACTGAGACACAAACACAACAATAGAAGTGTGTCTATTCACATGATAATGAGACGGACAAATACTAATAAAACCCCAGGGATTTAAACTCTAAGTAGTTTTGATCCGCATGCGTTTCCCACGTCATTCACGTTCACTTCAAAATCACTTCTGTGCAAAAGGTTTTTAAGTTTTTCAACATTTTTTAATCAGGGCCAATTTAAACAGAAATATACTGATATATAAGTAACATTTTTCAAATTTTGAAGGATTTATTTGTATTTTATTATATATTTTTATTTGATCTTTTTTTTAACACAACAGTCTAGCTATAAAAAAGTTTAATGGTCCAGTGCGACACACGGCACAGATGATTCAGTATTTGGGGACCGAGTTACTCCTGTGAGAACAGACACACTTCTATTGTGCGAGTGATTTAATGTGATGAATACAGAAGTGTGTGAATCTGTGTGTCTCTGAGACTCCAGCAGTGACAGCAGCCAGAATAAAGATCTGTTAGAAAGCAGCTGCGTGTTCATTGAGCGTTGAGCATGTGGCGGCCCACATCCCTCATTGTCTGGTTGAGCTCTTCCATTGGCTCCAAACTGTGAGAAACTCCAGCAAGCTCAAGCCTCACACATTCATATGGAGATTTGTGAGTATAAATAGAGGATCTGCAGCCGGTGTGAATCAGACTCGCTCTGCACAGAGATCTACAGCACAGAGATCCAGACATGACGCCTACAATCATCTCAAAGGAGCATCTCCCTCTCAACAACAAGGTACATCACATGATCCTCCTTACAGCAACATTACATCCGCAGCTTCACCACTCTTCTCCATCACTGCTTATTCCAAGACACTTTCCTGATACTTTTCTGTCTTGATCTGCAGCTGAGAAAGCCAATAGTGGAGAAGATGTGCAGAGATGCTCTCATCAGCAGCTCAAGTGTCTTCTGGCTCCAGAGTTCCTGATTCCCGGCTGGAGAAAGCAGAAATCCTGGAGATGACGCTCACAATTCCAGTTCACATGCTGTCAATCAAGGCTTCTCCAGGTGTGTCCGTGAGATCCAGAGATGAGATGAAGACACAGAGCCAGAGAAGACTGAAGCTCTTCCAGACATCATGTGATCAGAACAGGAGGGAAAGTGTCGTGCCTCGGCTGAGCCGCTCAGACCAGAACACCTTCAGCAAAGAGATGAAGCTCAACAAGAGCGCCACCTGGAGGCCGTGCTAGATCTTACAGCGACCAGCAGCTCATACTGAACATCTACACTAGACTCAGTGGACTGTGTCGTTTCAGCTTCTCTTTTGGAGAAAAACTGTTTCATGAGTTCCAGTTTGGACTTTGGAAGAGATATTTGTACTGCAAAGTGCTCTGATGATTCGATCTTCTATGAAGACTCAAGAGATCCTGATGGGAACATATACTGACGTCTATATTAGACAACATTGACTTACATTAATGATGATTCTATGATTCGATCTTCTATAAAGACTTCTTTTTATCTCTTTTTGAGAAAAAGTCTTTTAACTATTTTTAGTTTGAAAAATAACATGTATTGCAAAATACCACGATGCCACTAATAATTAGTATAAAAGTGCATTAAACTGCATTTTTCATATCCTTTGGGTATAATTTTCACCTTTGAGGTGATGCATTATGTGACTTTTTATTTAATACATTATATATTTGACATTGTGTTTTTCCTGTTTTGGGGAATTTTTTTAATGTATTGTTAAATATACATATTTGTCTTCAGTGAAGATGTTCTATGAATGGACCTGTGATTTTTTTTATTAAATCTCTGTTTGTTTTGATTAATAATTTTTTAATCTTAATTGCTTTTTTAAAAGCAAATTTTACTGTTTATTTAGCCTCACAAATCTTTTTAATTCTTTGAAAGATTCTGTGATTGTTAATGTTCTGTCATGTTTGATATTGTGCTTTTGAGATTGTACACTCACTATTGTGATCTCTTAATGATCATTCTTCTCAAACTGAGAAATGTTTGTTTAATCATAAACGCTGCTTCAGTTCTGTATTGAATATGTTGATGTGTCTTTTGAAAAGACTGTTTTATGATGTATAAACTTTGCTCTATTGAGGGAATAAATGTATCTTGGAGATTCTCCGAGCACATGTTGTGATATATTATCACTCAGTGTCTGAATGATGTCATTTCCTCAATGACAAAACTAATATTCATGACAATAAAATCAGTTGATCTAATTTCTGTCTCTGCATTTAGTTTTTTTTTGTTTTTTAAGTATATATCCAGAAAATACAGACACAAAAATAACTTAAGATGTTATAAGAATTTACTTTTTATAATAATAAATCATTTTTGTTTGTTTCATATTTTAAGTCTTGTTTGGAATTCTTACAATAATTACTGGAATACTTGATTCTATTTGGTCTATCACAATCCAGAAGTCTGATATTTCCTAAACCTGCGTCCCATTTCAAATGCTCCCTATATATACTCAGTGTTCACTGCTCCCTACTAAGCAAGGGTTATATAAAGTTCACTTTCATTTTTCTTTATTAAGGACACAATATAACATCATCAAATTCAAACGAAACTTGAGTTTGGAGTATTAATACTCAGCGTGTCTAAATAAACTTTTATTTATTTTCATGTGTATGTCTATTTCTATGAAATATTTATTATCATAAATATTATTTCATTCACTTTTCGATATTTGGACCTCATAAATTGAGTGATTTAACATCTGGTGTGATGTTTAATATGAAAACTAATGTGATTTGGTTAGTTTGGATATGTCTTCTTTTTATATAACCCATAATCATGATATTTTCATTATAACTGTCGGATCTGTGAAAATGACCTCAGATCTTCACTAATATATTTGGAATATTGTTTTGAATCAATATTTCCTATTCATTATAGATCTGAGCACCATGTTCATTCTGTGTTGGGGTTTATTTTGCCCACAAATGAAATGCATATATGTTCATACATCTGATTTAAAATTCTACCATTGTTCTCATTAAATTTACAGGTAGGGCTAAAGTTAACGCACCAGTGAGAGGCATGTGTGTATTAATGAAGTGGATGAACAAAGTGTTATTGATTTTAATGCTTGATTTAAAAAAGAAAGTCTTCTAATTCATTAAAAAATTAATGTTTTTTTTTTCAACAAGTATTGAGCAGCAGAGGCGTGAGAAAGCTTGTAGGGAATCTGTCCTGCATTAAGACTCATTATCATGTGAATAGACACACTTCTATTGTTGTGTTTGTGTCTCAGTGTGAGAAACTCTGGAGAACAGTCACAGTTCTAGTGTCATCAGCATCCTAAACCCAAACACAACCTCAATATTTGACACACACAAGAGAGTCGACACACTTATGGATATTTACACACATGCATGAGGATTTACATGATGTCATTCATGATGTCATCAGCAGTGTGACCAGAATCAGCACTATCACTATTTATTTTCCGTTCCGCATCATGAACTTTTACAATGACTAAGCTTTTGCATCAGGAACTTTTGTCATCTAAACGCATCTCTCACAAACGCAACTGAAATCTTATTTGATTTAAAAATGAAAAAAACAGCAAATAAAAAGTTTTTTTTTTTTGCATATTCCATTTTAGATTTCTATGAAGGAAAATTGCATGTTTGCAAGAGAATAATTGTGCTCAGAAGGTGTGTGATAACTCCCTGACT
Source organism: Rhinichthys klamathensis goyatoka (assembly GCF_029890125.1). Classification (NCBI taxonomy): domain Eukaryota; kingdom Metazoa; phylum Chordata; class Actinopteri; order Cypriniformes; family Leuciscidae; genus Rhinichthys; species Rhinichthys klamathensis. Next base: position 850,855 of record NW_026606657.1, on the reverse strand, counting down.
GGTTTCCTCCAGATGGTTGGTGACGTCAGGGAGAACAGAGTCTTCAGCGGCACTAATGCTTCATTCAGGACTCTGGATGCTTTTGTGCTCCATTGATGTGAAGACAGAGAGTCAGTGTGGGAACCTCACATGAGATCTACTCACACTGACCAGCACAAACACACACACATCTGCTTCATCATCAGGCCGTGACGTCACTGCAGCAATCATAATGCTGAAGATCATAAATTAGGACATGAAATATCTGCACTTACTTCTGTGGAAAGACTTGAAATGTTGAACTTTATGCACATAAATCCATATGTGTCTAACAAAGCTGTAACAACTGGAAACTAGGAAGCATTTGAACATTAGTTTAGTTTTTATTGATGTAATATTGTATTCATTATTCAGTATTTTTCTTATTATTCTGTCATTATTTTCCCTCTCTTTCTGTTTTTATCAAGTTTAAACTTTATTCTTAAATTGTACAATAATTTTGTTTATATTCTGTTGTTTTTTAAACGCGCTCCATAAATAAAGTATGATTTGACTTGATCTAGTAATTGTTTATACAGTTTTATATACAGAATATATTTGATTAATATTCCAGTTTGATATTAAACTTAGGAATGTAAATTAAACACTGCTTTACACAGTGATTGAGACGCCAGGAATGATGTGATGTGGAATGAGACGATGCCGGAGTCACTGACGCCTCGTGTTTCTAATGATGAGCGTGTGCTTCTTCAGTGACAGTGATGTGAACATCAGATCTCCACAGGTCAGCACTTTCCCAGATTCTCCCCTGAGACACAATAGAGGATCATTGAGCATGTGGCGGCCCACATCCCTCATTGTCTGGTTGAGCTCTTCCATTGGCTCCAAACTGTGAGAAACTCCAACAAGCTCAAGGCTCACACATTCATATGGAGATTTGTGAGTATAAATAGAGGATCTGCAGCCGGTGTGAATCAGACTCGCTCTGCACAGAGATCTACAGCACAGAGATCCAGACATGACACCTACAATCATCTCAAAGGAGCATCTCCCTCTCAACAACAAGGTACATCACATGATCCTCCTTACAGCAACATTACATCCGCAGCTTCACCACTCTTCTCCATCACTGCTTATTCCAAGACACTTTCCTGATGCTTTTCTGTCTTGATCTGCAGCTGAGAAAGCCAATAGTGGAGAAGATGTGCAGAGATGCTCTCATCAGCAGCTCAAGTGTCTTCTGGCTCCAGAGTTCCTGATTCCCGGCTGGAGAAAGCAGAAATCCTGGAGATGACGCTCACAATTCCAGTTCACATGCTGTCAATCAAGGCTTCTCCAGGTGTGTCCGTGAGATCCAGAGATGAGATGAAGACACAGAGCCAGAGAAGACTGAAGCTCTTCCAGACATCATGTGATCAGAACAGGAGGGAAAGTGTCGTGCCTCGGCTGAGCCGCTCAGACCAGAACACCTTCAGCAAAGAGATGAAGCTCAACAAGAGCGCCACCTGGAGGCCGTGCTAGATCTTACAGCGACCAGCAGCTCATACTGAACATCTACACTAGACTCAGTGGACTGTGCCGTTTCAGCTTCTCTTTTGGAGAAAAACTTTCATGAGTTCCAGTTTGGAAGAGATATTTGTACTGCAAAGTGCTCTGATGATTCGATCTTCTATGAAGACTCAAGAGATCCTGATGGGAACATATACTGACGTCTATATTAGACCTTTACATTAATGATGATTCTATGATTCGATCTTCTATAAAGACTTATCTTTTCTCTTTTTGAGAAAATTTCCTTTAACTATTTTTAGTTTGAAAAATAATGTGTATTGCAAAATACCATGATGCCACTAATGATCAGTATAAAAGTGCATTAAACTGCATTTTCCATATCCTTTGGGTATATATTTCACATTTGAGGTGATGCATTATGTGACTATAAAGTCAAATCAGCTTTATTTTGGTTTCATGTTGAAACACTATTCATTTTTGCAACTGGCAAAAAGCATTTCATGATCATTTTTGGTGTTGTTTTGAAAAATGATGCCTTTATCAGTATGTTGCTGTCCTCAATGAGGAGTTTTAATAAATGAAATTTCATTTTTGTAATTCTGAAAAGAATGTGCAATCCCTCCATGAGGGTTAATGAATATTGTTTATATAGATCTTCATCTATACATGTATACTGCTGTATATGTTAACTGTATTTACGTTATTGTAAATCTGATATAATGTGTTATGTTCACATTATTACTGACATTTGTGTTTTCCTCCAGCGCTTCAGTTTAATGAAGAGGCTCGTGTGAAACAAATGCTTTCAATAGTGAAAGTCCTGTGTATGAGAAATATTTTCCATAAAGAAAAATAAACTGAGCTCAACCTCAAATGTGGTTTCATTTATTTTCTAAGATGTCTCGAAGTGTTTAAACACTGAAGTCAAACTAAATGCCTGAATGACATTGCATTAGATAGCAAAATATCAGTATCTGTATCTAACACTTACTAATACTGTTAGGGGCTACTAATGCTTGATAAATACTGAAAGAAGCAGCACTTATTTAAAAGCTTTACTTAAAGTGCATATGAATGTGATGTGCAGTAGACAAACATCTATTGTTGTTTAATTGAATTGAGAGAATGAACAGGCTGTTAAAAACAAACCCTCAGAGAGACAATAGATCTCAATAAGAGACCAAGGGGTCAGAGGTCAAGGGAGTGACCTCATATGAAACTTTTATCATGCCATCATGCGGCACTATTCCTCCAACTTTTACCCACACGCACAGAAAGAATACTGACATTAAAAAACCAAAACGATCTCATGAAAGTACATACTCCGAATTTAATTTCTCGTGCTATTTATACGCCAAAAATGTTTTTTTTTGCGTGCATATGCTACTCACTGTAAAACTGTAATTTGGGTATGATTAGGAGTGTGGAGTGCACACGCCAAAAAGTGCGTATCATATGCACGCGAAAAGTGCGTATCATATGCACGTGAAAACTGCGTATCATATACACGTAAAAACTATTTTTGGCGTATAAATGGCACGAGAAATTAAATTCGTGGTATAGATACGCGCTTTCATGAGATCGGGCTGAAAAAAGCTGGGAAAAGAGCTTTGTTATATAATTTTTAATATTTAATACTGATTATAAACAAAAATACGAGGAAAGATATACATGTTTGGTTTACTAATTTATTATTTGATTAACTTTTTGCAAAAGCAAAGTTGGTGCCATTTGTGCCCCAAAATGTAAAGTCCCCCCTAAAAAAAAAAAAAAGGTTTAATTCAAATATGAAAGATATTTTAGTTTATAAATATATATATATATATATTCCTTTTTTCCTTTTTTCAAAAATGTTTTAGCTTGACGTTCGTCTAACATTTTTAAATGTTACTACTTGTTTCAGAATGTTCAGAGAACACTCAAAAGTAACAAAGTTGCTGGAATGGAATATTCCCTTAATTTTCACACCGGTAACTAAATTTTTTTTAATAATAATAATAAAAAAAGCCTTGATGTTTTTAACATTCAGAGAACATTCAGAAATAATGTTTTACCTTGTTCAGAATGTGAGTAAAACAATCTTAGAACACATTTTTGTTAGCTGGGATTTTGTTAATTATATCAGTGGTAAATCCTGTAAACACAACATTTAACTTCCCTTTAAGTGTTTAAGTTGCATTAATGTCACCTGAAGATCCACAACCGTGATTCAGTGCACATATATACGTCACATACGTACGTCAACCTGTAGTCAAAGGGGGTTTATCTTGTCATTAGATGACAAGCATTCAACAGTCTCCCGAGGGAATTTTTATTATAGGATCAAGCGGTCATTAGCATCTGAATAGGCACATGTCTATTGTTCAGTGTGGGAAAGCTCTGGTACCCAGAATCACAGCTCAGCGTCATTAGCATCCCAAAAACCCTCAATAAATCTCAATATTTTGGGACTCTGAAAGGAGAAATAACAGACTTGTTTTCGACCATCTCAAATGTTTAAAAACCCAGTAAAGTCATGAAAAATTAGGTTAAATAAAAATCCAAATTGACCAGTTAGTCTGCAGCTTTAAACACACCTAAAGTCCTCTTTGCATGAATAGAACAACAGAAATGTACATTTAAAATGTCAGACAGTTTAAAAATCATTTAATTTTCTGTGACAGCAAGTCATCTTTTTGTCCATGCAGTCAAGACAGAAAAATAAACAAATATAAAAATTATATGTATAAACATAGGACTTTTACACATAAGAATCAAATCACTCAATGCCATTTATGTCACATTCCCTCCCAAACCTGAATATCCAAAGGGCTTTTAAACCATTCCTGCGGGTTTGAGAGTAATAATAATTGCAAAGGCATTTTCATTAGTTGATGTCCTCTATATGAGCCACAGCACATCACTTTCCAACATGGCAACAGGGAAACAAAAATGCAGTGAAAGCATGTTTCATCTCATTAAAAACAACTCAAGAATGCCATCATGAGCATCCAGCCTGATACATAAACCCACACAGGAATAATAATGTGTGTGATCACTGAATCATTCATACAAAGTGAAAATAGTTTGATAGCCTAAAAATGAATAGACAAAAGCAGAGATTTTTTTGATTGTTTTATTCCGCCACAGACTGATTGAAATACATTCAATGGCCTTTTCAGTTCATAATTCCTTCACAGAAGGAAACTTGATTTCACCTACACAGTGAAAAGGTTTTCACATTTACTTTAAAAAAAAAGTAAATGCCCTTATAAAAGGCAGTTATAAAAGCACAGTACATGGTACAGATAGAAAGATGAAGTATAACCTCTTGAGTCACAATCTTTATCATCTCTACAATATCAGATCTGATACAATCTGATTATTATTTCCTTAGAAACACAAATACAAGCCCAGTTGGGTTTCAAATAAATCTCAATAGGATTGAAAACAATCATTAATATTACGTCCAAATATTGGACGCTGGCCAAATGTTGGCCACACTTAGAAAAAACAAACATGTTTTTCAGATTAGAGAAGAATCTTTCACTTTTGAAAGAAATTAAAAAACTTATTGTAAGCCCAGATAAAGATACATTCAATATGTTGTAAGAGAAATTAATAACAAGCACGAGAGCTTTACAGGTATGCATATTTATGACCAATGTGGTCCGAGTTGAGCTCAAGATCTAGCACGGCCTCCAGGTGGCGCTCTTGTTGAGCTTCATCTCTTTGCTGAAGGTGTTCTGGTCTGAGCGGCTCAGCCGAGGCACGACACTTTCCCTCCTGTTCTGATCACATGATGTCTGGAAGAGCTTCAGTCTTCTCTGGCTGTGTCTTCATCTCATCTCTGGATCTCACGGACACACCTGGAGAAGCCTTGATTGACAGCATGTGAACTGGAATTGTGAGCGTCATCTCCAGGATTTCTGCTTTCTCCAGCCGGGAATCAGGAACTCTGGAGCCAGAAGACACTTGAGCTGCTGATGAGAGCATCTCTGCACATCTTCTCCACTATTGGCTTTCTCAGCTGCAGATCAAGACAGAAAAGCATCAGGAAAGTGTCTTGGAATAAGCAGTGATGGAGAAGAGTGGTGAAGCTGCGGATGTAATGTTGCTGTAAGGAGGATCATGTGATGTACCTTGTTGTTGAGAGGGAGATGCTCCTTTGAGATGATTGTAGGCGTCATGTCTGGATCTCTGTGCTGTAGATCTCTGTGCAGAGCGAGTCTGATTCACACCGGCTGCAGATCCTCTATTTATACTCACAAATCTCCATATGAATGTGTGAGGCTTGAGCTTGTTGGAGTTTCTCACAGTTTGGAGCCAATGGAAGAGCTCAACCAGACAATGAGGGATGTGGGCCGCCACATGCTCAATGATCCTCTATTGTGTCTCAGGGGAGAATCTGGGAAAGTGCTGACCTGTGGAGATCTGATGTTCACATCACTGTCACTGAAGCAGCACACGCTCATCAACACGTGTGGAGGAGCTATATATATATATAATGTGTTTATTCATTTATTTATGGTGATCTTGTTTTAGTTGCCCATATGTGTGTTGTACTTACACTGACAATAAACAGTGCTCTTAATATTTATATACAAACTGCAGTTAAAAGAAATGTGTTTTTAGTATAGATGAATGCGTTTGTATCTAAAGCTTTAGAGTTGTGCAGTGGAATTCAGACGGCATTGTCTCCATTGTCTCAGACTCCAGGCCTCCAGATGTGTGTGTGTTTGTGCTGGTCAGTGTGAGTAGATCTCATGTGAGGTTCCCACACTGACTCTCTGTCTTCACATCAATGGAGCACAAAAGCATCCAGAGTCCTGAATGAAGCATTAGTGCCGCTGAAGACTCTGTTCTTCCTGACGTCACCAACCATCTGGAGGAAACCAGTCAGGGAGTTATCACACACCTTCTGAGCACAATTATTCTCATGCAAACATGCAATTTTCCATCATATAAATTTAAAATGGAATATGCAAAAAAAACATTTAATTTGCTTTTTTTTTAAAGAAAATCAAATAAGATTTCAGTTGCGTTTGTGAGAGATGTTTGCGTTTAGATGACAAAAGTTCCTGATGCAAAAGCTTAGTCATTGTAAAAGTTCATGATGCGGAACGGAAAATAAATAGTGATAGTGCTGATTCTGGTCACACTGCTGATGACATCATGAATGACATCATGTAAATCCTCATGCATGTGTGTAAATATCCATAAGTGTGTCGACTCTCTTGTGTGTGTCAAATATTGAGGTTGTGTTTGGGTTTAGGATGCTGATGACACTAGAACTGTGACTGTTCTCCAGAGTTTCTCACACTGAGACACAAACACAACAATAGAAGTGTGTCTATTCACATGATAATGAGTCTTAATGCAGGACAGATTCCCTACAAGCTTTCTCACGCCTCTGCTGCTCAATACTTGTCATAATAAGCATACATTTTTACATGAATCTGATGACTAATTTCTTAGAATAAAGCATTTGATTTAGTCCTTTTCATTTTAAAATGTCTAATATTAGTATAGGCTATATATAGATTATATGATGTAAAGTTATAGTCCAATCTATTCATGCTGACCTCTGACCCCTGGTCTCTTATTTGAGTTCTATTGTCTCTGATGGTCTTTGAGTGAGTTCCCTCTCTCACGCTCTCTTCATTCACTCAATTTAATTACTCTACAATAGACGTGTGTCCTACGGAAACCCACAGCAGACACACGTCTCCAAACGTTCACTGTCTTAACCTGATCAAACTGGCTGTTCGTTGGTTCCCTAACACAGGAAATATGAATCAATTACAGGTTGGAATCTGATACACGTGCAAAGTGCCGTAAATAGCCAGTTGACATTTCTGTCCTTTTATATTTTAAAGATAATTAATATATATTTACCTAGAATAAACATGTGAAATTAAAACATCAGATTGTTTTCAGTTTCCTTTCATAAAACGATGTATTATTATTAAAATGTGAGCAATAAGCAAAATATATCTGTCACTTTAAGTAGTTTGCTATGGAAATATTAAATGTTCAAATGTTCAGGACTTAATTTGCATAATTTCCCAGAGGGATCTAATTTAAATTAAAAATAATTACAGCATCTATCCTGACCTTATGTACATTTTAGAAGCTATATCTTGATGAGAATATTTAAAAAAAAAATCTGTGCAAGAGAGCATAATCTGAAAATGTAATTAAAACTAAAGGTTCAAGATTTGCAATTCATGCTGTACATATACAATCATTTTTTGTGCCAAACGTGCTTTTAGATGACGTTTATCATTTAGCTTGTGTAAGACTTATTGATTAAGATATATCACCATAATAAGAGAAATCAATCTAATAAAACCTGAGGCTATATTTTTTTCTTCTTCATTATAACTCCACTCCTAAAATGAAAAATGAATTCAATGACAAAACAAAATGCCACAGCAGAAAGTACATTTGACTTTTTTATTTTTATTTTGTGTTGTCATCATTAATGCAAATAAATATAGGTGATAACATATCACAGTATTTGCATGAAGAGATCTCCAAAACACATTAAACGCATATTGGAACTCACATCAAATATTAATAAACTTTACAAAAGTCATGTTACCACAAATCATTATTAACATTCCTCCACATGAGGGGTCATACTAAAGCATATTAGAAACTGTTAAAGCTTAAATGTCAAGATACTCAACAATTACGATATTCCAGTAAAGGAGAATACATCAGGACATCCACAGGTGTCACACTCAACAGAAGTGAGTTAATAGCATTGAACCACACTGAAAAAACACTGAACCACCTTTATGTGTGATTCTATATGATCAAATGTCCTATATGAGGACAACAGAGCGTTTATCATACTGATAAAATATTCAAAACCAGTTCCCAATACGGGATATTTGTACTTCACATTAAGCAAAGATTTACCATATCATAGTGAAAATGTAATGATGTTTCCTAACAAAGTTCGGGAGGAGCATGTTCAGATAATTAAACACATGTGGAGCACATTCAGGTAATCAAGCCTAATTAGACACGAGTGGAGCACACTCCCAATCAATGAGGTAAGAGGTATATATTCAGCAAACTTAACTCAGTTCTTTGACAGTCTAACAGCATCCCTCCACCACCCCATCTCCTCACTTCTTCTCCTAAATACTCTTACAACAAGGGGGAGCACTCTGGGTTCGGGCAAAAATTTCCGAGCTCGGAGCCCTCCCCCTGGACAGCACGCCAAATACGCATAATCTTTACTCTGTTTAATTGATGTAAATGTGAACTCATGAAATTCGCCTTCATAGAAGGTGTATATTAATGTATTCAACAATACACAATACATTTCCAGTGATGGAAATAATATTGTTAATGACATCTAACACAGATGTGAATGATAAAATCTGACTCAGAATAAGAGAAAGGACATCAGAAAAGACCAAAACGTGGTCCACATCCTTGGTGTCTAATGTAGACTTGGCTTCCACGTTTGCGTTCCTTCAGAGGGCGCTACAGGATAAATCAAAGCCTTTGCTGAGGCTGATGGAGGAAGTGTTTCTGGAGATGCTGCCGCTGGTTTCTCAGGAAAACACCATCATCTCCAGGATTTCTGCTTTCTCCAGCCGGGAATCAGGAACTCTGGAGCCAGAAGACACTTGAGCTGCTGATGAGAGCATCTCTGCACATCTTCTCCACTATTGGCTTTCTCAGCTGCAGATCAAGACAGAAAAGCATCAGGAAAGTGTCTTGGAATAAGCAGTGATGGAGAAGAGTGGTGAAGCTGCGGATGTAATGTTGCTGTAAGGAGGATCATGTGATGTACCTTGTTGTTGAGAGGGAGATGCTCCTTTGAGATGATTGTAGGCGTCATGTCTGGATCTCTGTGCTGTAGATCTCTGTGCAGAGCGAGTCTGATTCACACCGGCTGCAGATCCTCTATTTATACTCACAAATCTCCATATGAATGTGTGAGGCTTGAGCTTGTTGGAGTTTCTCACAGTTTGGAGCCAATGGAAGAGCTCAACCAGACAATGAGGGATGTGGGCCGCCACATGCTCAATGATCCTCTATTGTGTCTCAGGGGAGCAGGTGGTATTATTTTAATTATTTAAGCAGTTTTCTTGTTTTAATTGAGCAATCTACAGCATTATTGGGATTAATATGGATGTTGCAAATTACTACGACTGGACTTACTGATGCAGTTGTGTGCAAAATTAAGTTCTTTAAAGAAAACAGCACGTTTTCTAGCATCTCTTAACATTTTCTAATTCATGAATCATATTTTAATGTATATGATCTTCAGCATTATGATTGCTGCAGTGACGTCACGGCCTGATGATGAAGCAGATGTGTGTGTGTTTGTGCTGGTCAGTGTGAGTAGATCTCATGTGAGGTTCCCACACTGACTCTCTGTCTTCACATCAATGGAGCACAAAAGCATCCAGAGTCCTGAATGAAGCATTAGTGCCGCTGAAGACTCTGTTCTTCCTGACGTCACCAACCATCTGGAGGGAAACGGCCCGACTGGATGATGATGATGCAAAAAAGACTATCAGTTCAATAAACTGGTAAAATGTCGGAGAACTAAATAAAAAAGTTGTGATGCAATATTGAAAAAATTCAGATCATTGGCTTTCACGTTTTCATATATATATTTCACCAAAGCATATGTCTGCATTGCATTAGCTTGACCAGATGTGTCCAACCTTATATTTGAGAAGCTATTTTTTCTAAATCTAATAGGCTTCTGCATGTGTACATGAACTCATTCAGAAGCTCATTGTGTTTATACAAAAGCACTGAGAGCAGCAGCTACTGGGGTTTTCCCACACTCAGCTCTCAACGATCCTTACGGAACAATAGAAGTGTGTCCTCTTTATCGGCGTTCACACACACCTGTCCGTCATGTCCTCAGGGAGTTTCACTGCTAATCATCAGTTAGCCGTCCTTTTCAACCATACAACGGTTTGACTTGCCACAAACTCACCTTAAAAACTAAAAGAATCAAAGTTTATGTCAGCTATATGTGAGTCCTTTTGAGTAGTGTGGATGTTGGATGGAAGAATAATATGAAACATTACATTTTATAATAATGTCTAGGTATTAAACTAGAAGCCAGATTAACAATGAAAATAATTGGCAACACTTTACAATAAGGTTTCATTAGTTAACATTAGGTAACTACTTTAGTTAACATGAACTAATGAACAATTCTTGTACAGTATTTATTAATCTTAGTTAATGTTAATTTCAACATTCACCAATACATTATTAAAATAAAAACATTGTTAACATTAGTTAACGCACTGTGAGCCTAACATGAATAAACAATGAATGACTGTATTTTTATTAACTAACATTAGCAAAGATGAATAAATACTGTAACAAATGAATTGTGCATTTTTAGTTCATTATATAGGCATTTATATGAATAAACTGTATATGGCTAAGTATTTGCATCTTTTGAATTCTGTGACCTTTTCCACCCTTTTCCTACAACGCCTTCAATACTTTTAAATGCTAATGTTTCTCTGCAGGACACAGGCATGCTATCTGCCTCCTATACCCGTGTACATGTGATCAATAGGTAAATTAGTGGTTTGGTAAACCTTTGACATTTATAATTACAGGTAACACAGACACACTAATACCCTAAGATTTGCAGACACTTGTACATTTGCTTTCAGCAAAAAAAAGAGAGAAAGGGCCGCACTGTAAAACAAAATCCGTTAAATTTACGGGAAAAAACTGGCAGCTTTCCTGTTAAAAATACAGTAGCAATATTTTAGGTTTTACAGACTTTTAACCATATATAATTTTACAGCAATAAACTTCATTATCTGATATAATGTTAATTTACTGACCTTTTGAAGTATTAATATCTGTTTTGTTCCATTGTAATACACTGACAGCCAACAATAATCACATCAGTAATGAGAGTCAAATGATCAATCAAAGCTCATCATAAGCAGCTCTTCCACAAGAAAGTTAATACTAATATATAGAAGCTGCACAGTGTCATTCACACAAACATTAAACACCATCATGGTAACTTAAAAAATGAAATTTAAAAAATGCAGTAAGCATTAATTTAACAACATTAAATGTAACATAAAACCCTAATGTACATAACTGATTAGAATAAAACTAAGAAAATTATGAAGAAACAGTTATTTAAAAAAAAAATACATTAAATGTGAAGTGTCACGCAGGGAATTGTGGGAATGTCAATTTACATTTTTTCACTGTAAATTATACAATGACCAAAAACTGTAAATTTGTATATTTTACAGTAAAATTACATTAAATGTACCATTATATATATATCACAGTTATTTACCGTATATAGTAAGGAAACTTTCTATTAACCAATTAACAGTTTTTCACTGTAGCATTTTTACACTCTTTTACCGTTAAAATCACGATCATTTTTTACAGATTTACAGTATGTTTTAGAATGTGTTTTTTTTTACCTGCCCAACTTCAAATAAACATTTGTCAGGTTCAGCATAAAAATCACAGGATGACATGAATGCAATCAAAATCATTTATTTTATAGAAACATTTGAGAGCATTACACAACTGATTAAAAACAGTCATCACAAATGTAATCAAATGATACACTGTATCTTTAAAAATGAAATAAAGTTCTTTTTTTTGCATGTCCTCCAAAAGAGAGCATGACAAACGTTTCTAAAAACATTCAGTGCATTTCTCTTCAAGAGAAAAATACAGTTATATCTATATGCACAACACAGCGCATCCTCCGCCTGGTGGTTCCCACAAGCTAATGTGCATCACAATCAATGCACAGCTTCAGGTGATATTCTTGCCTTTATAAAGCCTGGAAATACTTATTCAAAGTACTTTAAGGGAGGGAAAGTCCAGAGAGTACAAGCAAACAAGTGCTATTTTCCTCCGAGGTAGATGTGCTAACACAGAAGATCAGATCACATCAAGTGCTTGGCTTGTTGACCCTTTTCATTTGCAGGGCAGTCTGTGATGGACGTTCACTTCAGAACAACGGCGTCACATCTTGATCTGGAGTGGGAGAAAGACGCAGAATCTCTCGAGAACACCTGGAGTAGCCGCTCGGGAAGATTAAAGCCTTTTTCGAGCTGAAGAAGGACACGGTCTTCTCCAAAATGTCGGATGCGGGAATACCGTGATGGAGGTGGTCTTCGAAAGAAGATTTCAGTTTCTCCACTTTGCTGAAACATTTTCTCTCCAAGCTGTACAGTTTGCACCTGATATTCAAAAGAGAACATTTTTAGTGTCATTGTTTGTGAGCATATACTAATGAGATCAAATGAGAAGTAAAATTACAGTGTTGCAAGTATTTCTGCTCCTTTCTTACCTGGCATAGTGAGTGTTGTCTTGAGGGGTGATGTCCATGTAGGCAGGCATGTTTGAGCTTGCTTTTGCAGTTTCGCTGGTGCAAGAGATTAAATATCTGAAGCTCTTTTTCAGTCGCAAAACCAAATGGCACACAAGACCCTCGATCTAGCCCACTTTTATACCAAAGCATATCTGCATCCAGCCAATCAGAGAGCAGGGAAACATGGAACAATAGGCTTGCCATAATTTGCATCGGTCCGAGGTCTTTTAATTGAGCTCTTTAGTGGACAGGTGGGGTTTTCTTCTCTAGTGCCATCTGGAGGGTCAGCCGTGGGAGAATCATCGAGGGCATGAGGACTCGGGATTCTGATGTTCTCACACTCAGATTAGCAATGGAGATTTGTGGAAAATATTTACTGTACGTGTTCAGTCACAGACTAAATTTATAGCTGGGTGTAAAATGTTTTGACAAAAAAAAGAATTTTGATTTTTAATCCATGTTGATATAATAATACAGAAACCGTTTTATTTTTAAGTAGATTTTAAAAAGAAAAAGAAAATGCATTTCACATGGAAAAATACATCATTAAAACACAAACAATTTGAATGTATTTACTGTATGCTGTATCAAAAACATGCAATGGATTAAATGAGTTTATCATATCAAATATTGTGTCAAAGTATTCTATGAATCAATATTCACTTGGACTTAAGAAAAAAAAAACATTTATTGAACTATTTCAAAATAGTGCATTTGAATGTAGCTTCTCCAGACACTTTACACCAAAAAATATTAAAATGTATAAAATGCATTACTGAAATGCTCACAAAACATTGAGTGAGTAAATACTGTATATAATCAAAACAAAAATGTAATAGCGTCCATTAAGCTTCCCCCCAGAAGCCTAGTTAGTCGAGCCCTGTGGGAACAGACACACTTCTATTGTGTGAGGGGTTTAATGTGATGAATACAGAAGTGTGGGAAGCCGTGTGTCTCTGCGGCTCCCACCAGCTCCAGGAGCGTCGGGGCGTGTGATCGGGGTCCACATTATGCCATGAGCCAGCTGTGTGTGTGTGTGTGTGTGTGAAACACAAGCCTGAGAACAGGTACAACCACAGAATTCGTAGAACACCTGCTTCACTAGGATATCTTGTTACATTGACCTAAAATACTGCATATCATTACAGCATTTCAACTGATTCTGAACTGAAGCAGCATGTGCGGATTTTATTCACTAATTTGATTATGAACAATCTAACTATTGTAAGTATATTATAAATATATACAAATTCATTATTTAAAAAAAATCTATGTGCATTGCACATGTTTATGGTTGATAACACTGAAGGGTTTTTGTTGTTGCTTTTGTTGTTATAACATTAGAGAAAATTAAATCGATTATGAAGGGTGTGTGTTCATTAAGTGACATTGAACACCGGGTCAGGACTTTCCCAGATTCACGGCTTCGAGCCCATAGAGCATGTGGCGGCCCACATCCCTCATTGTCTGGTTGAGCTCTTCCATTGGCTCCAAACTGTGAGAAACTCCAACAAGCTCAAGCCTCACACATTCATATGGAGATTTGTGAGTATAAATAGAGGATCTGCAGCCGGTGTGAATCAGACTCGCTCTGCACAGAGATCTACAGCACAGAGATCCAGACATGACACCTACAATCATCTCAAAGGAGCATCTCCCTCTCAACAACAAGGTACATCACATGATCCTCCTTACAGCAACATTACATCCGCAGCTTCACCACTCTTCTCCATCACTGCTTATTCCAAGACACTTTCCTGATGCTTTTCTGTCTTGATCTGCAGCTGAGAAAGCCAATAGTGGAGAAGATGTGCAGAGATGCTCTCATCAGCAGCTCAAGTGTCTTCTGGCTCCAGAGTTCCTGATTCCCGGCTGGAGAAAGCAGAAATCCTGGAGATGACGCTCACAATTCCAGTTCACATGCTGTCAATCAAGGCTTCTCCAGGTGTGTCCGTGAGATCCAGAGATGAGATGAAGACACAGAGCCAGAGAAGACTGAAGCTCTTCCAGACATCATGTGATCAGAACAGGAGGGAAAGTGTCGTGCCTCGGCTGAGCCGCTCAGACCAGAACACCTTCAGCAAAGAGATGAAGCTCAACAAGAGCGCCACCTGGAGGCCGTGCTAGATCTTACAGTGACCAGCAGCTCATACTGAACATCTACACTATAGACTCTTCAATCTTCTCTTTTTGAGAAAGTGTTTATACAATTTCTTTTTGGAAAAAAAATTGTATTATAAAGTACGAGGTTATGATACAGTGAAGACTTTGCTTCACTTTACTCTGCATTAGATGTAATGCCCTTGGATGCATAATGTGCAAGCTATTTATTCAGCTGTTTGAATGCTTCCAACTTTGTTTGATTTTAACATGAATCAGTTTAAAAACATTTCTGTTTATAGAAAGAATGATATTCCCCTATTTTGATGGGTTCTATTACTTATTTTAAGTCATCTCAATTTGTGCTTCACATTGAAGCTAGATTTCATTATTTTAAAACCTCATAATGAGTCATGTGAGTATAGTTATTTCTAATTTTTTGAGCATGTTTGGACAAATCTTGTCAATTTATGTTGTAAACAGTTCCTTTTTGGAACAAGTTTGTTTAATGAACCCATTCCTTTCATAAAGGCTTGTATTGTGATGAAAACTTTATGAAGATTTCAATAACTCACTTGTATTATCAATATACTTGTGTATTTGACACTGCATGTAGGCCTACAATATGCAAAACATCTGCTTTCTCATTTGAGATAGCCTAATAAATTAAATTGCTCTTCAATCACTTTTTGCTTTTCATTGGGTTTAAAACTTATGAGCACAACATTTTAAATGCAGGGAATGTTTAATAAGTGATATCAATTACAACATGATAAAATAAGTTAATTAAACAACAAAAACACGATAGGATTTTCTCATGACGTTATGCTTTTCGAACATTGTAGACAATTCTCAAACTAGATTAAATCCAAAATAGCATGCAAATGTTGGATTAAAAAGCAGCAAATCTTAAAAATAAGTAAATATGCCTATAATCAAATGTTTTGTCAAAGCAGTCTGTAGTGACAAATGACCATCTTTTCACTTAGATGTGTTTTTAGGGTTATCTGACGCGTGGCTCCAAACAAATGCTCTCCCAGTCCAGGGGCCCGTTTCAATAAGGAGGTTCAACCAACTCCGAGTTAAAACTTGAACTCTGAGTTGACTTACCCTGAGATGGGAAACTCTGAGTTTTCGGTTACAGAACAGCTGAAGTGAGTAAGTTCAATCAACTCTAAGTTGACTGACTCTGAGTTAAGCGCGTGCACCACAACTATAAAAAGCCATTATCAATGGAGCGCAGATATTACGAGTCACCATGGTAACAGCGCCAGACAAAAAGAGGTCTGCATATTTCTCACCAGCAGTACGCAAAAAAAACTTTTTAAGTGACACGGCAGCAGCGGCGATCGAGAGAGTTAGTTTGGGAGAAAATAGTTGCTCGAATCAATGCGTAAGTTTACATTTTAATTACTGTTATACAGTGTTGGGTGTAATTACCAAGTAATCTAAATACTGTCATTTAGTTAAAGGGATTACTCTTAATTCTTCTGTAATATAAAGTAAAATATGATGTCATTGCATTAAATAGGCCTACTGCATAGACTATAGAACAATTCTGTTTAAAACAATAGTGGATTTAACATAACATTTTTAAAAGGTATTTTTAATGTAACCTTCACTCTCTACACACTTTGGTCAATTCAAGAATAATTCAAGCAATTGTATATTGTTAATTTGAAAGCATTAAAAGTGCAGTTTTGTCTCTTTTTGTATTGTTCAAGTGGTTGAGGTTGATATGGGATTTAGAAAGTAATTAGTAATAAGTAGACCAATACTTTCTAGAGATAGTAATTATTACATTAACCTAATTACACTGTTGAAGATGTCATTTGTAGTTAGTAATTAATAACTATTTTAGAGTAACTTACCCAACTGTTATAATATCAGAGGTGAAACTGGAAGAACAGTATGTTATTCAACCTAATTTTAATTTTCATGTAGGTGCAATCCTGCAGGCATTAAAAGAACATGGCAGCAGCTGAAAATGAAATATAAAACATAATTCAATCAGGTAAGGCTTGAGCATATCATGGGTGTAGGATACCTGACTTTACAAACATTTGACATATTAAATAACTAAATAGCATCCAGTGTTTAGCAGTGCAAAAGCATTTTTGACATAGGTCTAATTAACACAATTAAATGGTCATTCTCATTTGACTTCTACTCAGCCAACAGAAAGAAGGAAGAGGCTCACAAAGATGGAGATGAAGATGCAGAGGAGATGGAGATGAAGATGCAGAGGAGATGGAGATGAAGATGGAGATGCAGAGGAGATGGAGATGAAGATGGAGATGAAGATGCAGAGGAGATGGAGATGAAGATGGAGATGCAGAGGAGATGAAGATGGAGATGCAGAGAAGATGGAGATGAAGATGCAGAGGAGATGAAGATGCAGAGGAGATGAAGATGCAGAGGAGATGGAGATGGAGATGGAGATGCAGAGGAGATGAAGATGGAGATGCAGAGAAGATGGAGATGAAGATGCAGAGGAGATGAAGATGCAGAGGAGATGGAGATGAAGATGGAGATGCAGAGAAGATGAAGATGGAGATGCAGAGGAGATGGAGATGGAGATGCAGAGGAGATGGAGATGCAGAGGAGAGGAGATGGAGATGGAGATGCAGAGGAGATGAAGATGGAGATGCAGAGGAGATGGAGAGGAGATGCAGAGGAGATGGAGAGGAGATGGAGATGGAGATGCAGAGGAGATGAAGATGGAGATGCAGAGGAGATGCAGAGGAGATGCAGAGGAGATGGAGAGGAGATGGAGATGGAGATGCAGAGGAGATGAAGATGGAGATGCAGAGGAGATGCAGAGGAGATGCAGAGGAGATGGAGATGAAGATGCAGAGGAGATGAAGATGCAGAGGAGATGGAGATGAAGATGGAGATGCAGAGGAGATGAAGATGGAGATGCAGAGGAGATGGAGATGAAGATGCAGAGGAGATGAAGATGCAGAGGAGATGGAGATGAAGATGGAGATGCAGAGAAGATGAAGATGGAGATGCAGAGAAGATGAAGATGGAGATGCAGAGGAGATGGAGAGGAGATGCAGAGGAGATGGAGAGGAGATGGAGATGGAGATGCAGAGGAGATGAAGATGGAGATGCAGAGGAGATGAAGATGCAGAGGAGATGGAGATGGAGATGGAGATGCAGAGGAGATGAAGATGGAGATGCAGAGAAGATGGAGATGAAGATGCAGAGGAGATGAAGATGCAGAGGAGATGAAGATGCAGAGGAGATGGAGATGGAGATGGAGATGCAGAGGAGATGAAGATGGAGATGCAGAGAAGATGGAGATGAAGATGCAGAGGAGATGAAGATACAGAGGAGATGGAGATGAAGATGGAGATGCAGAGGAGATGAAGATGGAGATGCAGAGGAGATGGAGATGAAGATGGAGATGAAGATGCAGAGGAGATGGAGATGAAGATGGAGATGCAGAGGAGATGAAGATGGAGATGCAGAGAAGATGGAGATGAAGATGCAGAGGAGATGAAGATGCAGAGGAGATGGAGATGAAGATGGAGATGCAGAGGAGATGAAGATGGAGATGCAGAGAAGATGGAGATGAAGATGCAGAGGAGATGAAGATGCAGAGGAGATGGAGATGAAGATGGAGATGCAGAGAAGATGAAGATGGAGATGCAGAGGAGATGGAGATGGAGATGCAGAGGAGATGGAGATGCAGAGGAGAGGAGATGGAGATGGAGATGCAGAGGAGATGAAGATGGAGATGCAGAGGAGATGGAGAGGAGATGCAGAGGAGATGGAGAGGAGATGGAGATGGAGATGCAGAGGAGATGAAGATGGAGATGCAGAGGAGATGAAGATGGAGATGCAGAGGAGATGCAGAGGAGATGCAGAGGAGATGGAGATGAAGATGCAGAGGAGATGAAGATGCAGAGGAGATGGAGATGAAGATGGAGATGCAGAGAAGATGAAGATGGAGATGCAGAGAAGATGAAGATGGAGATGCAGAGGAGATGGAGAGGAGATGCAGAGGAGATGGAGAGGAGATGGAGATGGAGATGCAGAGGAGATGAAGATGGAGATGCAGAGGAGATGAAGATGGAGATGCAGAGGAGATGCAGAGGAGATGCAGAGGAGATGGAGATGGAGATGCAGAGGAGATGCAGAGGAGATGGAGATGGAGATGCAGAGGAGATGGAGATGGAGATGCAGAGGAGATGCAGAGGAGATGGAGATGGAGATGCAGAGGAGATGGAGATGGAGATGCAGAGGAGATGGAGATGGAGATGCAGAGGAGATGCAGAGGAGATGGAGATGGAGATGCAGAGGAGATGCAGAGGAGATGGAGATGGAGATGCAGAGGAGATGCAGAGGAGATGGAGATGGAGATGCAGAGGAGATGGAGATGGAGATGCAGAGGAGATGCAGAGGAGATGCAGAGGAGATGCAGAGGAGATGGAGATGGAGATGCAGAGGAGATGCAGAGGAGATGGAGATGGAGATGCAGAGGAGATGGAGATGGAGATGCAGAGGAGATGCAGAGGAGATGGAGATGGAGATGCAGAGGAGATGGAGATGGAGATGCAGAGGAGATGCAGAGGAGATGAAGATGGAGATGCAGAGGAGATGGAGAGGAGATGCAGAGGAGATGCAGAGGAGATGGAGATGGAGATGCAGAGGAGATGGAGATGGAGATGCAGAGGAGATGGAGAGGAGATGCAGAGGAGATGCAGAGGAGATGGAGATGGAGATGCAGAGGAGATGCAGAGGAGATGGAGATGGAGATGCAGAGGAGATGGAGATGCAGAGGAGATGGAGATGGAGATGCAGAGGAGATGCAGAGGAGATGGAGATGGAGATGCAGAG
This sequence comes from Rhinichthys klamathensis goyatoka, assembly GCF_029890125.1. Lineage (NCBI taxonomy): Eukaryota > Metazoa > Chordata > Actinopteri > Cypriniformes > Leuciscidae > Rhinichthys > Rhinichthys klamathensis. Next base: position 831,063 of record NW_026606657.1, on the reverse strand, counting down.
GAGATGCAGAGGAGATGGAGATGGAGATGCAGAGGAGATGGAGATGCAGAGGAGATGGAGATGGAGATGCAGAGGAGATGCAGAGGAGATGGAGATGGAGATGCAGAGGAGATGCAGAGGAGATGGAGATGGAGATGCAGAGGAGATGGAGAGGAGATGCAGAGGAGATGCAGAGGAGATGGAGATGGAGATGCAGAGGAGATGGAGAGGAGATGCAGAGGAGATGCAGAGGAGATGGAGATGGAGATGCAGAGGAGATGGAGATGGAGATGCAGAGGAGATGAAGATGGAGATGCAGAGGAGATGGAGATGGAGATGCAGAGGAGATGGAGATGGAGATGCAGATGGAGATGGCCCTGAGCCTGAATGCTGGAAGGCCAATGGCTGAGGGAATTCCTGGAGGGACTTCATCAGAGCCAGTCACTCCCCAAGATTCAAGTGCCTTCATAAAAATGTATAAGAGGTCTACATATGTGTTATTTTTTATATAGGCTGTTTTTGATATTTCCATATATTTTACTTTGGGTTGGGTTTTTTGTTGCTCCCAACCGATTCTGATGGTAATATCTGTCTTTTGGAGCCTCATGTCCCAAGAGAACCCCAGACAGTTGTAAGTAGCCTACTTACACCAGAAATTATGACAAATAGTATTATAAAATGTGCTCAATCAAATGCTCATCTTCACAGGATGATGGGGATGAAGAAACAGTTTCTGCTGCCACAGAGAGGCCTTCAGAGGACATGTTAATATTATCTGTCTACACATCAAACAATCTACACATTCAAATTTCTTCACATTATTTATGTAGAGTAGCCTATAGAATCTAAGTTTATTTCTAAGTATAAACGGATATTCATATCTCTCCCCCTGTCCCCAGATTTTCAGTGAATGCCACAGTTTAATTCTGTAGAATGTGTTAAGAACTACATGATGTAACTCTAATCTACTGTATTTTCAGTTGCCAGTTAAGAAGTTAAATTGACTTCATCTTATTAAAAAAATTGGGGAGAAAAAACCCAGCAATGAATAAATGTACCAAAAGAATGAATGAGGTGTTTAAACACCGCTTCCTCTTTAAAAAAGGGGAGGAGACCGAAATAAACTCTGGGTTTACGGAAGTAAACCTGCTCCCGACCAGGTTAGGTTCACAGAGTAAGTTACCATGGTAACTGACTCTGAGTATAAGTTACCTCTCTTTCAGAAACGGGCTTGACTTACCCTGCTTTCTCAGGTTTGACTTACCTCCCATTCTGAAACAGAAAACCCAGAGTTTCCCTCATTTCAGGGTTAACATACTCAGAGTTTTCACTTAACCTCCTTTCTGAAACAGGCCCCAGTACTGCATTTATCTACTTTAATTGTCTCAGTGGTGATGCTCAAACACATTGCAATCACCAGTTAGCATGTCCAAATTGTTTGCTTCCCTCATTCATTACACCTGACGTCTCTTGCTCTCTGGTATACCAAATTAAACCCATACTCCACCCAGTGTTTCCCAGTGGAACTACAACAGACATAGAGAATAATGGCTCCAACATTAGCCTAGAAATCTAGACGCACCCTAGCGGCAGCGAAAATTATTTAACAAAAAATAAATATATAAAAAAATATATAACATCTTGATGTAGGTCTGGCGTGCCAGGCTAAGTCAACATCTGATAATGATACAACTCTAAATGTATTGTTTTTCCATGGTCGACTCGTTTTGGTGATCTGTGCAGCAAGCCACTCTGCAGGCCATTAATTGCATCTGATTGATTGGTCATTTGCAGCACGTAGTAGAATCTTTTGATCGCTTCTCTGTCATCGGGGTTATGGTCTGAGTGGAGTGACACGTGACGAGAATCCGCGAGCGTAGTTGGAATTGGCGCGTTGTTTTAAAAAAATCAACGGTCATCTCCAGAATATCGGCTTTGTCGAGTCTAACGAACTGCCGCTCGGGCATCAGTGTATTTTCGTGAAATAACTTTCTCAGATGTACGATATACTGCTGTTGATTCTGTCTTTCCGCATCTTTTCAACAAGGATCTTTCGAAACTGCGTAGGCGTAAGAGGAAAACCGGTAAGTTTTACAGTAAATTTCAAGCGAAAGGTAGAGATAGAGATTTGACGTGAGTACTTTGTGGTTCTCGTGACATAATATGCTCACACGACCTTTCTTTTGACTGACTGGTGTCATTATACAAAGATTTAAAAAGCAAATTGTGTAAAATCATCTTCTATTCATAGGCCTATAGCCTACCCACGAAGTGTAGCGGTTTTCTGTATTTATACCATTATTTATACCTGAGGTAACGGTTATTTCACGCGCTTCGCGTGCTTTCCCACACTGCCAGCCAATCAGAGAGGAGCAGGAGCCGCGAGCTTTAAAATCCAATGTAGACGGTGGTTTAATAGCACGCGAGTTTCCTTCCTCTCCCGCTGTGGGAAAACACTGTCACGGGCCACTAAAAGTGTGCCTGACACTTGCTCAGAAGTACAGTAGTGTTCACAGACCAACAACTCGGTGTGATTCAGACACGCTTCAGACAGAGTCTTTGATCAGTGCTGAGGTGTTGTTGCTCCAATGAAAACGGACTTTCCCAGCCTCAGGTCCCAGTTTATTGCATTGATGTAGGCCTACGTTACAGAGCGTCTCCAAAGAAATGCTGATTGGATGTGTTTTAACAAATGTAATCTGCACGTGCGTGATTTAAATGAAATGTTTCCCTTTCATTTTATCGGAGGTGAAAAAGTTTTGTGAAAAAGGCCCTGCTTTAATTTGATTTAAAGAGAATGTGATAGAAATCAGTGAAATATTCTGATTAAATACCACATCAGTACAGATATTATTAACAGAGACACTATTATTATTATTAACGAATAATGTACAGTGACTTCGATGATGTAAGAATAATTCTTGAGATAATATCAGAATATTACTTAATTTTTTTAGCAACATCTTAGTTTCAGTAAAAATAACATTTTACGATTATATATAAAATATTACAATTTGAAAGTAAAATTATATATTCCCAGCACTGGATTTTGTTAGTTAAAATAATGTTTGCATCAAGTTTAGATAAAAAAAATTAAAGATGCAGTTTAATCACATGCATATTTAGAGCATGAAACTCAATTTAATTTTTGAAAGAGTGATTGACCTATTGATTAATTGAAACCAGATAAGGTAAATTGTAAGTCCTGTGGGATTTGTACAGCCAATGTTTGATTTGATTTGTTGAGGACGCCTCACCCACTGGCCTCAGAGTGTGGGAAAGCTAATCCTGACTGGGACTCATGGCTTTGTAATGCTAATGAGCTCCTATAAATAGAGGAGCACGACCCTCATTCCCAACACAACCAACTTGCTCTCCTCAGAGAAGCATCTCTCCATCTGAAAGAATGGCTCCAACTTACACGAGTGACTACTCCAAACTTTCCAACAAGGAGAAACACAAAGTAAGTATTATTTACCACTTAAAAATCAATTGTTTTTCTTTTATTCTGCTATGAATTTTGATCAAATGAAGCAAAGAGCTAAGCAAATGTCTCTTTCCTCAACAGTTAAGAAAACCTGCAGTGGAAAAGATGCGCAGAGATCGCATCAACAGCTGCATCGAGCAGCTCAAATCCATGCTGGAGAAGGAGTTCCAGCAGCAGGACCCCAACACCAAACTGGAGAAAGCCGATATCCTGGAGATGACGGTGGTCTTCCTGAAACAGCAGCTGCAGAACAAGACTTCAGCTCCACAGAAAGCCCACTTTGACGGCTATTCCCAGTGTTGGAGGGAAACCATGAGCTTCCTATCGGTCAACTCCAAGCCGGACGCTGTACGTCAACATCTGAACCACTGCCAAGAAGCCCAAAGATCAGCTAAAGACCTCATCCACTCGTCTCCAGCTTCCCATCAGCCCACCAAGGTGAAGCAGGAACCATGTGCCCACAGACCGCTCTGGAGACCCTGGTAGAGACTCAAGATCAAAGACTTTCACATGAAAACTAGATGGTGGTTTTACCATCTCTTATGTTGTAGGAGATAATTCCTTTTCTATGTTTTTGGAAGGAAATGGGTTTCACAATGTGAAAGTCTGATCTTCTACAGATGATTGTATTATGATCAGAGGTTTATTGTAACATGCCTCTATAGTTTTCCTCATGGATGGACAGTAATATAAGTATTAATAATCTTCATGATGAAGAGTCGAGGTTTAACTCCTGTGGAGTCGATGACTAAGTAATTATTTGCAATGTTTGGTATGTTTTATCACTGCTTGTAAATGCAAATGTTATTGTTTCTTCTTATGAAGGATGTGATTTTCACTTATTTCTAATATATGGTGAGATATGTTAATTGTGCAAACATACTGTCACATAAAATAAACACTATTTGAATATAAACAATCCTGCTTTCCTCTAATTGATTAATCAAAACAAATCTTTATGCTGCATGTCTGATTAGTAGACTTTTGAAATGTAAACAATGTTTTTTTAACAAACACTCGCGTTGGTTGTCAAGTGGTCTCCTTTTCAGCTAATGGGAGTCCATTTACACTTTGACCTGAATGACAAACTCTTTCAGAGTTCTATCTGGGTATATTTTCCAAAAACGACCCTTACAATAACAATCCCTTATTTTGACTATTAAATGAGTGTAAAACCATGCGTCAGGATTTTGCCAAGTAAGATAAATTTAGTCCTATCCCTATACCCCTAAACTTAACCCTACCCACAAGTTACCCCTAAAATCAGAGGGAAATAGATGAATAACACTGACGTAGAAGGACCTAATCCTGTTTGTAAGCCTAAACTTGACATAAACTGTAAACTTGACTCTCAAATCTGATTGGGGGATTGAAATGTTCATGTTGCACTTGGTTAAATCACGTGACGTAGCAGCCAATATAACTTTAGAAATATCTATATTTGATGATTAGAATGAGGATATCAAATACCCATGCCTTAATGATGTCAACTTTAAAATATGTCCTATGCCCTTTAAGCATTTTTAAAATAAATAGATAATGTAATCTGTGCCTTGTATTAGTTGAGTGTGTACCAAGAGCATGATTATAGAGTTCAGTGTGTGAGAAAGAACGCAGGGGCTTAATGTTGGTGTTTGTACTCTGAAACCCTTGATAATAGGCACTGTGTGCTGTCAGCTCTGGTTTCATCAGACAGCTGGTGTGTGTGTGTGTGTGTGTGTCCCATCATGTGTGGGGCCGGCTTCTCCCAGGATTTCCCACACCCGCGACTCTGGCTCCCGTTTCAGATCCGACATTAAGGAAGTGTGCCGTACTAAATCATCCATTAGGTATGGTGGTGTGAATCCTGACCCTTCCCTTCTATTGCCCCTAATTCAAATCTGAGCCCCCTGGGAAACAGCCATTCACTTGTTGTTTGAATCTACTTGTTGCAAACTTGAAGTGATGTATTGTTACAGGTCATGCAAGTTTTAAAGTTCTTTATACTTCAGAAACTTTATTTTCTACAAGGTGGAAATATGGCTTCGGAACAATTAACATACTAAAAGGAAGACAAACATGAAAAAAATATATAACTAAAAAATACAACAAAATATATAACCATGCAGGTTATAGCTATGAATTTAATATTCCAGCTAAAGTATTTAATTTAAATAAAATCTTTTCGGTGTAAATCTTTTTTTTATTTTTTTTATAAAATGTTATACAAATAAATTGTATCAAATACTATTGTTATGAACTGTTGATGTGATTTACTTGTACATCATTTGATAATTTTTACACTTACATGCAATATTATACTTTATTAGTATGCATGCAATTACATGCAATTTTATACTTTAGTTAAATAAACCGAAGTTCAGAATATAATTATTTGCTGAGATTTGAGGATGCGGCTAGAAGTATTTAAAGTGCTGACACTTTTCTCACCGCATACACTGAAGGTGAGACACATTTTATGGGACTCTAGGGCAAATACAGTAGACGTCAGGATGGCCATGTGCCTCCGCTGAGTTTACAGGAGCGGGAATCCTTTGGTTTCTGAGGGTGTCAGGCAGTGTAATCAGGAGACGGCACACCTCTAGTGAACACACACACACACACAGTGTCTGATAGATCCCCTTTCAGGATCGCCCTCCTCCTCCTCCTCTTGTCCTCTTCAGGTCCAAGCTGCTGATGTTATCAAGTGTTTCAGACAGCCTTGTGATTGGCCCATGAGTGTGGGAAAGCATCAGACGCTTCAGACCCATGAGGACAAAGGATTGTAAATGGAGCACGTCTGTGTGTCATCAGTCCGAACTCCAGCATATAGTGTTTATAGGTGATAAAATCATGTTAGGAGAAAAGAAACCTGCGGTGGGCTACCCTAGAATATTTTAATGACACAAAAATGTTACATTAATACAATATATGTTGAATAAAGAAATGCATCAGTCTCGCATAATTAAAAAAGTTTTAGTCTTTTAAACTCAACATGTGTTTCTGAGGTTGGAGGTCAGCAACTCAAAATGTTGTTACCGAATATGAAACCAATTTGTACTCAATTATTTAATATTTAATCTTACCATACCTCAATGCAGCTATGCAAATGCTTTTTTTTTTATATTTAGAATTTTCTTTTTTCATTTTAATTGTAGTTAAAGTTTAAGCATTTTTTGTTTTTGTCATAATGTTTTTTGTAACGTTTTTTTAGTTTGACTTATTTTAGTATATAAAGTTAAACTTAAATGAAAATGAGAAATGGGTTAGCTAAAATAAAATGTTAATAAGTTTATATTTATATATAAAAAAGTTTATATTTTATTTTAGTTAACATTATTCCTTATTTCAAGTAACAAATATGTTTTTATGGTTTTAGTTAACTCTGAATAATGATAAGCAATGATTTGCATATTTTTGCTATATTATATCTTAAACATGTTCAGGTATTTGCAAACGTACCTACATATATTCAAGTGATAAAAAACATTCAGATGTGAGACTAATTATCATTCTACATGATTATTTAGCTGTGTGCAATACTATAAATATATCTAATGCACTCAAATATTTCTATTACAATTTGCCCAGTGCCCAGTACACTGTTTTTAGCATAATATGGTAAATGTTTATGTGGGAACTTCATTGCCATTTATTTAGGACAATATATATACACATGAATGAAAGAATGAATTCATAGGATTTTTAGTAATTAACTGCTTTTATTAAATGCAATGTTAGACACACAGTGTCTACAATGTTTCAATGCACCCGAGTGCCATCACAAGAACAAATATTGTTTTTCTGTAGCCTTCACAAAAGGCTGTATCAAATGAACGTCCATCAGGACCGTACAAAGAGCTCAGATTCTGAGCAAGATCACTGTTTGCAAGCCAAACAACATTAGAACTGGGGAAAGAAAGCCTTTAGACATACTCAAGGTAAATGTCATGCTAATATAGCAATAATTTGCACAGAAAATCTTATTAAGAATAAAACAATCGAAACTTCAATATGAAGCGATATGACATGTTTGCAAAGAACATAGAAATATGGAAATGTTTATCTCCTACAACATAAGAGATGGTAAAACCACCATCTAGTTTTCATGTGAAAGTCTTTGATCTTGAGTCTCTACCAGGGTCTCCAGAGCGGTCTGTGGGCACATGGTTCCTGCTTCACCTTGGTGGGCTGATGGGAAGCTGGAGACGAGTGGATGAGGTCTTTAGCTGATCTCTGGGCTTCTTGGCAGTGGTTCAGATGTTGACGTACAGCGTCCGGCTTGGAGTTGACCGATAGGAAGCTCATGGTTTCCCTCCAACACTGGGAATAGCCGTCAAAGTGGGCTTTCTGTGGAGCTGAAGTCTTGTTCTGCAGCTGCTGTTTCAGGAAGACCACCGTCATCTCCAGGATATCGGCTTTCTCCAGTTTGGTGTTGGGGTCCTGCTGCTGGAACTCCTTCTCCAGCATGGATTTGAGCTGCTCGATGCAGCTGTTGATGCGATCTCTGCGCATCTTTTCCACTGCAGGTTTTCTTAACTGTTGAGGAAAGAGACATTTGCTTAGCTCTTTGCTTCATTTGATCAAAATTCATAGCAGAATAAAAGAAAAACAATTGATTTTTAAGTGGTAAATAATACTTACTTTGTGTTTCTCCTTGTTGGAAAGTTTGGAGTAGTCACTCGTGTAAGTTGGAGCCATTCTTTCAGATGGAGAGATGCTTCTCTGAGGAGAGCAAGTTGGTTGTGTTGGGAATGAGGGTCGTGCTCCTCTATTTATAGGAGCTCATTAGCATTACAAAGCCATGAGTCCCAGTCAGGATTAGCTTTCCCACACTCTGAGGCCAGTGGGTGAGGCGTCCTCAACAATAGAAGAGGCATCAATTATTTCATGGTTAACTGGCCTCAGGGCTCCCACAGAGGGAATAGTCTTCCACACACCGAACACAACACAGGCAGGTTGCTGTACTTTTATTACCTGGGAACATCGCCGCTCACTGATAAGGCTTCTGCAGATGGGGACTGTAGACATATGATAATTTCCCAGGGGATGCTAAGGACATATAGATAAGACGTTGCACACCTTATCGGGCAAAGACAGATACGGCTGGCTGAATGAAAAATGATGTAGATTAGGTGCAATAACAAAATTACACTTATACTACCATTTCAGTTTTTCTACTTCAAAAATATAAATACATGCACATTTATATACATATGCACACAAGTGAATTAAAAGAAAATATTATTTTGTGATGGCTCCAACAAACTTCTTCAATCTTCACACACTGACCGGAATGCATTCACTGTGAATGTCAATTAAGCGCAATTATCCCGTGCTCTCAAGGATGGCACACTTCTATTGTTCCAGGCCCCCCCTCCCGCCCTGAGAGAATTTTGGGTAATAAATGGACAGATAGTGTGGGAAACCCAGGCTGGCTCCTGCTCACACGTTCTGGAGTCAATAGCTGGAGCCCCTCCTCTGTCCCTCCACAAACACCCTTTGAACTGCTGTTCAGATCAGAGGCTGCGGGACGCGTGTGTGTTCTCACCGGCCTCGGCTCGCATCACCTGCTCATACTCGCCCTCCCGCACACGTCCCATCATCCATGAGCATGTGCAGAAACATCTGCAGCAGAGGTGCAGCCCTGACAGTGATAGTTTGAATGTGGAATTACTTAAAAAAAAAAAAAAAAAACTGGAACATTACCATAATAAAACCCAAATGATTTTTGATATTAATCTTTATTTTTTGCATTGCAAAAATAATGATAATAAAAATCATAAAAATTCTTATATATATATTAGGGCTGTCAAATCGATTAATCACATCTAACATAAAAGTTTGTTTATGTGTGTATATATATATATATATATATATATATATTAAAAATATATTATATGTGTATGTGTGTATATTTATTCAATTGTATCATTGCAGTTTATTACTTTATCAATATATATATATATATATACTTGTATGTTAGATGTGATTAATTGTGATTAAATCGATTTCACAGCACTAATTTATATATATATATATACAGTATATATATAAAGTAATAAACTGCAATGATACAATTTAATAGAAATATGAAATAAAAGCTATTTGGAAAAAAGATTTATTTCTTTTTAGAATTATTGTGAAGCAAAGGGAATAATACAATTAAATGAAAAATAAAAAAAAATATTTAATTAAATGAATAAAATACAATGATAAATGTAATAAAAATAAAATACAATAAAAAAAAACTAAAAGTCTGCTCTACTTTTGTAAATAATACTAAAATAAATCGCTCTTACCACAGAGGTACTGCTGAATTTATAGTATCTTTAATTTCATATTTTGCTTAATCTTAAAATTGAATTTAACTTTTTATTGATTACACTATTTTAAGGTGTCTTTGTTACACTGTAATACGTTTAAGTACTGAGCATGTAATTATGAATAATTAATAGTTATTACTAACTACATGTATGACACAGTAAAATAAAGTGTTACCTTTTTATTTTATTTTACTCATTTTGGACCAATACACAAATATTTTCTCTACACTCAAATCATCAACAATATCAATGGACACCATATGCCAGATGTTTTTTTTTTTTTTTTTTTGGAGGGAAACTTTCTGTTTTCTTCAGCTTCTTAGACTCACATTTCTCAACAGTGACTCATCCTGACAGATGACACTGATAGTTTAAAGAATGACTAGCCTTCATTCCACCATAGACCCTCTCATCATTCAGAGGAATAAAGGCCCTGGTGCCATAATAAGACACAAACAGTGTCACACACAAACAGTCGTTGTGTCCAGCTGCAGGGCCGATGCAGGTCTCTCAGTGAGGAATGTGTGAGAGCTGTGGTGTGTGTCTGCTTCCCACACTTCAGTCCCATTGAGCGAGCCACCCCACCCTGCCACTGATCCAGCGTGCCTCATTATTCCCTCTCTCAATAGACCATCTGGTCCTCTGCTTGCACACACAAAGCCTCTCGCTCTCCCACACACACCTCAAAGCTGCAGGTATACGCGCTCCTGAGGAGAGATTGATCTGCGCACAATCCCACGACCACAAACAAACATGGAAGCGTGTGTGCACAACACGTTTCTGCATGTCGCAGCATATTTATACATGCAAATGGACATTCACTGTAAGCCTCTCATACGCAACAGGTTGCAATTCATATGCAGAAAAACTACAGATGTTTTCGAGATGGATAGATAGAAAGATAGATGGATGGATGGATAGATGGATTTGTTTTGCATGCCACAGTATATTATTTCTACCTCCAAATAGACATTCACTGTAAACCTCTCAAGCACAACAGGTTGCAATGCATTAAAAACAACAATTTAGATTTAATACAGATTAATATATATATATATATATATATATAAAATAAAAATTCATTCAGTTTATTCAAAACTGTTCAAATGATTTATTTTTAATACAAAAAAGAATATATTATTTTAATATATTTTAAATTTATTTAAATTTATTTTCAATCATTAAATAAAGTAAAAATTCATTATATCTATTTTTTTTACATTTATATTTAAAATAAATAAATAATTTGAATAGTGTCTTGCTATGCCAAAGGACAATTCACAATTCAACAACTTCCCTATGTCGTTCTCCAAATCTTTCCTTTTTTCACCTCTTTTTTAGTTGTTGTTTTGTTTTAATGACCACAAACACCCTGGCAAGACTTCAGGGGTTTCAATGGGGCAGAAGGTATTGGACAATGTCACAGTTTCCCGCTCTAACTGCATCTTTTCATGCGTTTGTGCTGTGAATGCCAGAGCATGTGATGCTGGAATGCCTCTCACATCATGACCCGAATTCCTCTCCGGCGAGGGGAGGTCAGGGGCTTCCCAGGTCCCCGTTTTTATGAAGAGAGGGACACTTCACACTGGGCACACAGCGCTGAGCATCTGCTTCCCTCACTGTGTGTGAGTGTGTGTGTGTGTGTGAGAATGAGAAGAGTGCTGGACAAGGGGGCGCCCACATTCAAAGACCCTTTTGCAGAGTGGGATGGAATGTATTGTGGCTTTACCAGTCATTTTTGGCGGGAGATGGGAACTGGTGTGGGAACGGAATTTGGGGTTAACTAAACCACAGCACCCCCTGATAGACAGAGAACAAGAGATGCACTTGTTCACAGATCAGAATAAAGAATATTTTGCTTTTTTTAAAAGTTTGCATTGCAACTCAAATGGAATTGGAACCAAACTCAAATTTTGCAATTTAATTTTTTTTTTTTTTTTTAGTTAATCCGAGTAAAACTTAAGAACCAGCTGATCAAAACACTCCTGTTCATTGATGAATGAATTGCTATCCGTGTGCATTATGTCAACAGATTGCATCTCCAACTAATTGGTTTAAAATAACATTATAGTTACCCGAAGCAATTTACAACTGCATAAGTGAGCCAAGTGAACTGAGCATGAACCTTGCATGTGAAAAGCTGGACAAAACGGCTGTCAGCGCTGGGCTTTGCTGACCACACTTTCCCGCGCACAGGAGCCAGCTGTGCTTTTGAGCTCTTCAAAGTCTAATCCTGGAGCCCGTGTTGTCCCAACTTTCCCACAGCAGCTCTTCAATGGGGCCCAATAGAAGTGTGCCGCACTCCCCCCCGCATTAGTAATGCTCTCTCAATGAGGCGACCAGCCCCCCTGCGGATATATTGAGCAATGATTAACAGAATAATTCATCCCAAAGGGGCACACTTAACTGTCCTAAAACACTTCTTGATCTTAAATAAGCTGATGCCGTAAAATAAATAATATAAATATGCATAGCTGACATTAAGGGATAGTTCACCCAAAAAAGGAAATTTTGTCATCATTTATTCACCCTCAAGTTGTTCCAAACCTGTATGAGTTTCTTTCTTCTGCTGAACACAAAAGAATATATTTTAAATAATGTTGGTAATCAGACAGTTGATGGTAGCCATTGACTTCCATTGTATGGGAGAAAAATTGCCATTTTGCCATTTTTTGAAAAATTGGGTGAACTGTCCCTTTAAGGCACTCACAATATGTACATTGTCAACACAGCATAAAACATGATATACAACACACTAAAACAAATACTTACTGAATGGCTAAACATTTGGTCATTGTTAACCTGTAAAATTATTTGAAATCTGAAAAATAAAACAATATATGTTTAGCCAGCTTTAATATACTTATGTGTAAAATGACATTCCAACACATAGCCTAAAATTAAAACTATCTGTTCTGTTGTTTTGCATATCTTAAGAATAATACATGATAGGCTACTACATCCTGTTACATATCTTTATTGTGTGTGTGTATATATATATATACATACACACACACACACACACACACACACACACACGCATATATATATATATATATATATATATATAGGCTATATATATATATATATATATACTGTATATATACACACACACACACATATATATATATTAGGGCTGGGAAAAAATTAATCGTGATTAATCGCATCCAAAATAAAAGTTTTGTTTACATAAAATATGTGTGTGTAGTGTGTATAATTATTTTGTATATATAAATACACACACATGCATGTATATATTTAAGAAAAATGTGTTATTAATATAAAAATATGTATATTTATATATAATATAAATTATGTATAAATATATATACAGTATATACATGCAAATATTTCTTAAATATATACATGCATATGTGTGTATTTATATATACAAAATAATTATACACACTACACACACATATGTTATGTAAACAAAACTTTTATTTTGGATGCGATTAATTACGATTAATTTTTTCCCAGCCCTAATATATATATATATATATATATATATATATATATATGCGTGTGTGTGTGTGTGTGTGTATGTATATATATATATACACACACACAATAAAGATATGTAACAGGATGTAGTAACCTATCATGTATTATTCTTAAGATATGCAAAACAACAGAACAGATAGTTTTAATTTTAGGCTATGTATATAGGTTATATATATATATATATATATATATATATATATATATATATATACTGTATATATACACACACACACACATATATATATATATATATATATATATATATATGCGTGTGTCTGTGTGTGTATATAACACACACATGCATATATATATATATATATATATATATAACACACACACACACACACACACATATATATATATATATATATAGGCTATATATATATATATATATATATATGTGTGTGTGTGTGTGTGTGTGTATATATATACAGTATATATACATATATAGCCTATATATATACACACACACACACACACACATATATATATATATACACACATACACACACACACACATACATGCTATAATCCTGTATACATACATACATACATATACGTGTGTGTGTTTGTGTTATTTAAGGGTTAAAGATCTATTCATTGTTAGGATTTCAAATAATTGTTCAGGATCTTTTCTGAAGGAGATTTTGAGCGGGAAGCATTTGAAAGTTCTCATAATCTCTATTCACGGCATTGATCATCTACTTTCCCGCCGGAACAGCCAAGCACGCTGTCAAAGGCTCGTGCACTCCGCAATTTCACGCTTTCCATTTACCGCGTGCGCGCACGCACGCACACACACACACACACACACGCTCCAGCTGTTTTGCTCTATTGTTTTGCAGCAAAGGAGGATCAGGCTAATTTAAAGTTTTCCTATTGAACCCTTCAGCTACGCTATGATTGGCTCAAAAGTGTGGGAAACATAAGACACACAGGAGAGGCGCGTATATAACGGGACTGTTTACCAGAAGAAACGCACACACACGACCAAGTGACAGACAGAACACAAACTGCAGCAAGAATGACTCCGAGTGTTTGCAAAGTGACTCAGACTGGCAGTGATAAAACTAAAGTAAGTATTTACCTTTTTAGGAATTAATTTCCATTCCAAATTAATGCTTTTCACAAGAGTGTTTACTTACAATCAGTGGTCTAACCAAACTTTTAACTTTTCCCCCCCAGTTGAGGAAACCAGTGGTGGAGAAGATGCGCAGAGATCGTATCAACAGATGCATTGAACAGCTTAAAGTTCTTCTAAAACCCGAGATAAAAGCCAGCCAGCCCTGTTCTAAACTAGAGAAGGCTGATGTCCTGGAGATGGCTGTCATTTACCTGAAGAACAACACATGGCCACTGACAGCGTCTCCAAACGCAGACACGCATGCGCAGAGCTACGCGGACGGCTTCTCCAGGTGCATAGAGGAGACTGCGCGATTCCTGTCGCTTCACAACCAGCAACCGAACACCAAAACACCTTTAAAGGGACACTTTGACAGAACCCAGCGACCCAAATGTGTCAGTGCGCCTGCGCGTAAACACAGCTGTCAGATGACCGGAGAGCGCGCGCTCTGGAGACCCTGGTGATCTTCATTCATAGCATGCTTGTTATGAAGGATCGAAGAAAACATAGAGAATTTACTGTTTTCTCTATCTAAGTAAAACATTGTTTTTATAAAATGTTGACGTAGGCAGCAGCTGCCATGACGCATAGAATGTACCAGTCTACCCCATGCCTGAATCTGAGAGCACGTGTATCCATCGCTTTACTTCACCCGTGTGGAGATTAACTTCATTTACATATTGTAAAAGAGGGCTGTCACCTCTGTATGTTTCTGCTGAAATAATCTTTTTAATGAGATTTGTAACCGTTAGAGGTGTTAAATCTGTCATATTGACGGAGTGTGTAAAATTGTCTCATGTTGAGTTCGATAGAATAAAATAAACGGAAATTACACATTTTATTTTTATGGGTTTTTTATTATTATTATTTACATTTGTCATAACTTTTTTTTATTTTTTTATTTTTTACCAGATAAACTAAGAAATGCTGGGTTGTTTCAACCCATGTTTGGGTCAAAAACTGGCCAAACCCAACTGTTGGTTTTGATTTTTAAATTAAGTTTTTAAACCCAATGGTTGGGTTTGTCCATATTTGACCCAAACATGGGTTGAAATAACCCAGCATTTTTTAGAGTGTATTTCATAATATAGAAAACATAAATTAATAAATACTAAATGCACTTATTTTCCACTTGAGTTTGTACCCGAGTAGGTTTATTGAATATGAAATGCTTAAAAGTTCACTGACAATGTATGTTAAGAGTCCTGAGGAGCAAATTGCACACACACACCCACACACACATATATATATATATATATATATATATATATATATATATATACAATAAGACAATTATTCAACAAAGCTTAAATAATAAAACATTCTAATGCAAATTACTGCCTGTAATCAGAAATCCGCCATTTTTCAGATTCTGGAAACGGCATGCTTCATTCTCTAGTAGTGTGACAATAATTCACACTTGGGTTTTCCCGTCATAAAGTGCTGAAAGAGGAACTGACTGCATGAGAGAGGAAAGAGACTGCGTTCTCAGGCCCTCACATATAGACCTCTTGATTTTATTGAGTTAAGAAGTGTGTCTCCACAGCCATATCTCCGTAAAGCGCTTGTCTGAAGTGTGTCACACTCCTTTGATGGGAGTCATATAAGAATGTGTTACTGTGGGAGCCAGGGAATAGAGGTGATCCAACACAAATAAAACGCTTGGTTTGCTTGGTAGTTGATTCTAACACAAATAAAGAAAAGCACAGGCACAAACAACTTTTATATAAGCCTAAGTGTAACTTGATGACAAGGAATCATTCCCTCTCTCTCAATGTTTTTGCTTCTTGTGCATTCAGGTCATAAAACACAAAGTGTGAAGAAGTGTGTCTGTAAAGAGGACCTACAATATGCAAAATATGAGTCAAGTACTATAATAGTATATAAATATTACTAAAATAACACTGGCCATTTGGCACCTTTAAATCATATTTTTGTTTGGAAGTCTACACATGATAAATTCTTCATGATTTGTTAGAGGTAAACATCTTCACTCGAGCCTTATTCTGTAAGTTGTGAAAGAGTCATAAGTCTGCGCTCTATAGTGATAAAACACTACTTAAACATTTTAAGGTGTCGGCAGCAAGTCTGAATAGGAAATATAGCAGATAGTATCTGTATTAACGCCCTGAACGTCTTCTAAAGTTTATAATATGCAAAATAACACATATATCCATCATCCACACCATGTGTTTATTGAGGCACAGTAAGTTTTCAGATATTTTGACTAGGTTAATACCTTGCTGGGACGGTCATTTTCACACACCTGAAAACATTCCCTCATATTTGCCTTCACACTTACATGTAAATGATATTAGAATGCTACAGATTTAAACTTATAATTAAAATTTAAAATGGAAGATTGCATCAGTATAAATCTAACAATACAATTACATGATAGAACTCACTGGATATAGCGAATTTTGAAAGAAAATCACACAGTGAAATTATGACAGATGATTCAGTGCATTTCCCAGGTTTGTTTGAATTGAGTATCTCTTCATATTCACAATGCAGTGATGTTTGAAGACACCAGAGGCAGCGAGTTTCTTGAGTACATTCACACTAGCTGGTTTCTGGTGGTTTGCATGTTGAAAGTCTTGTTTAGTTTTGTTCTGACAGTCTAACAGCCCTCTCAACTGCGTTTTCAGCATGATGGGACTATTAAGAAGGGCTTTGATTGCTTTACGAGTCTTGATGGAGGGATTCAGGGTTCAGGGCGGTACGGTCATGATCTCTTAGCCCATGTAGGGATATTTCCATTCTGTAAGTGGCGAGTAGGTCTGCTTGACAACCTGTGGGGACGTCCATCGGAGGACATAGTGTGGGCCACCGGGCTTGTCGTTGGTGCCTGAAAACATTGTCAAAAAGCATGAGATGTGAACTTTATATTTTTTTATATAAAAAAACCTGTTTATTATTTGAGTTACAACTACTTTTCAAGCTGAATTAACCAATACTGATGTAACTCCTTTCTGGTTTCTATATGTACTGTGGAAGGACTTATGTGGAAGCTTGTTTCCACCACAGAATAAAAAATAAAAAAGGTAATTGGGACTTTTTATCTCACAATTCTAACTTTTCTTTCTTGCAAGTCTGAGTTTATATCTCGTAAAGGTCAGAATTGCGAGTTTATATCTCCCAATTCTTAGGAAAAAGTTTCTTATGGAAGCTTGTTTCCGCCACAGAATAAAAAATAAAAAAGGTAATTGCTACTTATTATCTAACAATTCTGATTAAAAATAATAATAATAATTGCAACTGCGAGTTTACATCTCGCAATTCTGACTTTGTAACTTTATAATTGAGTTGTAAACTTGCAATTGTGAGAAAAAGAGAATTTTGAGATAAAAAGTAACAATTATCTTCTTTTTTTTCTGTGGGGGAAACAAGCTCCTGTAGTTATGACATTGAAGTTGAAATTCTGCATATACATTTGCACAGATAAGCGCAGTAAGGGATTTTAATCACAATAGTCTAATGCCAACATGTAAAATGTGTAAGTCTTTCGGCTATAGTTTTTTAAAGAGTGTGTTTTTGATGCTTATTGCCTATGGATTTTAGGTTTTTGATGGAGAACACAATTATTTTGACTTTTAAATGATGCCAATGATTCAGTCTCTAGAGATGAACTTGATTGAATCTGGATCATTCCTTCAGTCGGTCAATGATATTTGGTTTTACCTGATGCTCTGGCGCCACCAAATGGCTGCTGGGCCACAATGGATCCTGTAGATTTGTCATTGATGTAATAGTTTCCAGCAGCATTTCTCAAGACCTTTCCTGCCACATCAATAACAGCCCTAAAATAAGCAATTAGATTATAGACAAGTCTAGTGCAGAGATATGAGTGTCTGGGCATTTTTGTTGAAAAGCTGGGAATGTGCTGATCTGGGTTGCTTAATGGATTTAACTTAATCTAATGACATGGTGCAACACTCACTTGTCTTGGGCAAAGACGGCTCCTGTCAGGGCATACGGAGAAGTATTGTCTATTAAGTGCAGGACCTTCTTGTAGTCAGATTCAGGGTAAACGTAAACTGTGAGGATGGGCCCAAAGATCTCCTGAAAAAGCAAAGAATTAATGTTTTATATTCACTGTTTTTGACTTGCTCTTATATTTCACTTTTCAAACATTACTAGTTTTCCATCAAGTAAATTAAAGACGACCTATTATGTCCATTTTCAAAGTCTTGATTTAGTTTTTGGCCCCTACTAGAATAGGTTTACATGCTTGGATGTTCAAAGACACATTATTTTTTTCCATATTCTCCATTGTTGCAGCTCCTTAAATATGTCAATTAAAGCAAATAATGCTCTCAATATCTAGATCCGGGTGACTGTGGGTGGTAACTGGATTAGCTGAGACCATCCAAGCGTTAAATGAGGTTAAATGGAAGAGATCGTTTTATCTAAACAAACCAAAGTCCATCCATTCACCGTCCTGAGCCTGTGTGTGTGTGCAATCCTGGTCAAAAACCGCTGTGCCTTAAATTGCCTGAAAATGCTAGATTTTTATACCTCGTTCATGATTTTCTCTTGTGCGTCGGTGGTTTCAATGATTGTGGGTTCCACGAAATATCCTTTTTTATCATCACAGTTTCCTCCAGCGATGATCTTCAGATGTGGAGAGGATCTGGCATGTTCCAGATATTTCTTGTTCCTGGAGAAGGACTTGAAAAATACAAGACATTGTGTTTAATACTTTGACAAAAGAAAACGTTAAGCTTTGTCAATGGATAAACAGATGGTTTGTACCTTGTCGTCGATAACTGCTGAGAGGAAAGTGCCGAAATCTTCGACTGGCTGTGAAGTGAAACAACAGAAAAATGTCACATGAACACTTTTGGACTGTAGTGAGCAGCCATTAAAACATACAACCATGATCGCCAGTAATAGACGAACTCAAACTCTTCTACTTACGTCTCCCATTTTGATCAGTTTGTGCACATCCAGGAGTCCCTGTTTGATCTGAGGCCACAGTGAGTCTGGCACGTACATCCTGGAGCAGGCCGAACACTTCTGCCCTCCGTACTCAAACGCTGAGCGGATGGTGCCGGTCACCACACTGTTAACGTCTGCGGACTTGTGCACAAAGTGGAAGTTCTTGCCACCGCATTCTAAAACACACATGAGAAATTAAAAAAAATATTCCGATTTTACAATTTTAAATCTTACGCATCATTCGAATTGAATTCTCAATGCAACGGAAAACACAAACCTCCAGCGACACGAGGGAAATTCCTGTAGATATCCAGATTCTGGGCGACCTGCTTCCACAACCGTTTAAAGGTTCTGGAGATGATACAGGAAAGTCAGATTGGAACGATATAAAAATCAGGAAATTTTTACGTCTACGTCTGGAAAAATCTTACACGTCTTAAAGGGTTTTCTATAGCAAGTCCTATTTGTGTTGTCAAGTTCATTACACAACTGTTCAAAAGTAAATAGAGTAATGTTATTCTGCAAGATGGATTAAATTGATCAAAAATGACAGTAAAGACATTTATAATGTTGCAAAAGATTTTTCTTTTAAATAAATGCTGTTTTTTTAACTTTCTATTCATCAAAGAATCCTTAAATATATATATATATATATATATATATACACTACCGTTCAAAAGTTTGGGGTCAGTGAGAATTTTATTTTTATTTTTTGGAGGAAAGAAATCAATACTTTTATTTATCAAGGACAGTAAAGACATTTATAATGTTACAAAAGATTCTATTTCAAACAAATGCTGTTCTTTTGAACTTCCTATTCATCAAAGAATCCTAAAAAAAAAAAAAAAAAAACTGTACAACTGACAGACCAATAACTGTTTCAACATTGATAATAATAATAAATGTTTCTTGAGCATCAAATCCTCATATTATACTGATTTGTGAAGGATCATTTGACACTGAATACACTGACACTGGTGATGCTGAAAATTCAGCTTTGATCACAGGAATAAATTACACTTTACTATATATTCACACAGAAAACAGCTGATTTACACTGGAAAAATATTTAATACTATAACTGATTTTTGTTGTATTTTTAATCAAATAAGCGCAGCCATGGTTAGCAGAAGAGAATTCTTTTAAAAGTATTTAAAATCGTACCGACCCCAAACTTTTGAACGGTAGTGTATATATATCATGGTTTCCATAAAAATACAACTGTTTTCAACATTGATAATAATAAGAAATGCTCCTTGAGCATCAAATCATCATATTAGAGTGATTTCTGAAGGATCATGTGACACTGAAGACTAGTGTCATGATGCTGAAAATTACAGCTTTGTTCACAGGATTAAATTACATTTGAAAACATATTCAAATAGAAAAGTTATTTTAAATTAAAATAATATTTCACAACATAACAGTTTTTACTGTATTTTTGATTAAATAAATGCAGCTTTGTTGAGCAGGAAAACGTTAAAATCTTACAAAAACTTTTGAACAGTTTTTAAGTTAAAATCCTACAGATTTTAGGTTTCAACCATGCAAAAAACACCCCAGGGCTTTAAACTTTCCCTTTGCACTGCAACACCTGCAGTCTGACAAAATTTAACCCAGACAGAATGTTCCACTAAAGATAAGAGTATGTACTGTATGACCGAGTCAACCAGGATAGAAAGAGACGTACGGGACACTGCCAGTGAAGTTAATGCCAGCCAGGTGCTCAGAGGACGTGATGGCGTCTCCAAACACTGGGCCGTCAGCTGGGACAAACTGGATGATATTGGGTGGCAATCCAGACTCTCTCAGGATCTTATAGACGGCGTAGCTGGCGGACATGGCCGTGTCACTGGGTTTCCACAACACCACGTTACCCTGAACGCAGATTTGTGACGAAGTCAGTGTTAGAAATGAACCAAAACGCTCAGTGCAAATTGATTCATTTTCTGTAATATTATCAATTTGACTGCACTGACACCATCAGATGAGAACAAAACTGGATAATGACAGTAATGTCTTCTGCAGAGCTGCTTATAGCAGAATCGAACTTGTTTCATTGAACTGAACTGAAACCAAACTGAGCTGAATATACTATTGTCTTTTTAGAGCTGCTTTACAGCTCAAATTGCATTTGTTTCATAATCAAAGTATTTTGCAACATTAACACTACTATTTTCCTGTTTGTCCTGCTTTGAAACAATCTGTATTGTATAAAGCGCTATATAAATAATCTTGACAACATCTAACCATGATGGCAGGGGTGCCGGCAAGGTTTCCACCAATCGCTGTGAAGTTGAATGGTGCAACAGCAGCTACAAATCCCTGAAACAAGCCAAATTCAAGTCAATACCCAATCGCAAATAAATCCGTTACGCAATTATCTGACTATTTAGGAAAGGCCACAGTAGGGAGCTCACCTCCAATCCGCGGTACAGCATTGTGTTGGTACTTCCATCGCTGTCCAACGGCTGCTGGTGTTCCAGCTCGATCGCATGTTTGGCATTGAACCTGAAGAAGTCAATGAGTTCTGCAGCAGCGTCGATCTCAGCCTGGACCACAGTCTTACCCTGAGACACGGAGCAGAGGACATCAGGAACGGATTCTCCAAGATTAATGGGAAGCCAGCAAACATAATCCCATGTGTAACAGACTGGTGAACGTGATTTCACCAAGTACCACATGTTCCTGGATCAACATCTTTGTTGAACTTTCCAATCAACCAATTAGATTTGAGGGACAAGTTTACAGTTTATGTCAAGTTTAGGCTTAGAACCAGGGCGAAGTACTTAAACATCAGTGTTATTCACCTTATTTTATCAGGCTCCTCCCCTTTTGGGCATCATTATATTTCATAATTTATGATCAAAACCTTTTCTAATCTTGACAAAACACATATTGTCAGAAAGGTCTGAGTCTCAAGGTTCCAGATTTTGTGACAGAATTGATATTTGGACAGAAATTGTCTTAATTTGTTAAGGCAGAATGTATACAACTAAATTCAATGGAATGTATGTCACTCGGTGGCTATTTTTGGTACTACGCCTAAACAAAATCTCATGGGAATTTTTGTGATATCAACTTCAAATTTGGAACATAACTTGGTTAGATATATGGCTTTGATTTTATAGTATTTTTAGAGTAAAAAATATTTTGTAAAATATATATTTTATATAAAATAAAAAATATATAGTACAGTATATTTGATTTACTGTAAATTTAAACTTCCATAACTTTGTCATACTTTCATTTTTTGAAGTGTTTTCACTTCAGCAATAATCTGCTGAGTGTTTCCTTTAAAGCAAGACCAAACAGGTATATATTCCAAAGCATTCTTGAATTACAATCATTTAAGTTTGAATAGTGCATTTTAACCCCCATTCTCAAAAAGGGGGGTGACAGCTAAGGGGTTAACACATAAGTGCTATTCACCTTTCATTACCCTCTGATTTTAGGGAAAAGTTATGGGTAGGGTTAGGTTTAGGGGTAGGGATTGGGTAAGGACTACATTTTGGGACAGGAATGTTGATCCAGGAACAACAAAATATGTTGATCCAGGACCATGTCTTACTTGGCAAAATCACGGTCACCGTAACGGACGAGTTAACATCAGACAACTCGTGATGAAGCAGCAACAGCCTCCAAATGTGCCAAGCTCTCAGATGTTTGTGAAGACGCACCTGTCCGATCATGGTCTTGGCCAGAACGTCTGCTCTCTCGGGTCCACTGATGACGTCAGCAGCTTTGAAGAAGATCTGGGCTCGATCTGCAACCGGTTTCAGATCCCATTCCCTCCGAGCAGCTACTGAGGCCTCAATGGCTTTATTTATCAGCTCCTATACACACAAACCAGACCAAATGATGATGCAAAATAAAACCTTTGAAATGGTTTCATTATACTGAGGTGTTCAATAAAATCTCTCATATTTTGATGTTATAATTTACACTAAAAACATACTGTACCTTATCAGCGTAGCAGAACTTGGACACTTTTTGAGAGTGGTTGAAGGGCTATGAAGAAAAAAGGAACTAATTATTTAAAAAATCACTAACTAAACTAATATCACACTGAACATGATTTAATAGAACATTAACTCAATCTATGTATATCAACATCAATGTAACATAATTATTTAAATTGTGAGGTAAAAACTGGCCTGTGATTGTATAGTGGCAGAGAGAAATAAATATAATAATAACACAACACAATAATAATAAATGGATTTTAAATATTGACTTAAATTGAAATGATTTTATTTCAAGTGCAACAGAAAAATATAATAATAATGATAATAATTGGACCTTAAATGTTCATTTAAATGTATGTTGTGCATGGCACAATATTAATAATAAACATAATATTTCATGCTGTGATGAACTCCAGAGGTACCGACGACTATTTCACTGTAAAAGAGCTCCAGATTACATGTTCAAACAGAAACCAGAGGAATGATTAACTCACAGACAGCTGGTATCTGATATCTTTGGTCCACACTTCTTCATTTCCAATCACACATGGAATCTCTTCTGTCTTTCCCTTCAGGTTTTGTAACGCCTGATGATCAAAGTAAAACAGAGACGGTCAATCAGATACGCAGCTTCAGTGTATCAGGACATCCGAGTCAGCGTGTGTGTGTGTGTTTCACCTTCTCCAGTTCTGATCTCTCTTTACTGCCTTCTTTAAACCCGAGCACGGGCTCATTCTTCACCTCCACAGCTGCACACGAGAAGGTCTTGAACCTGCAGAGAAACAAGCTTGCTGTTACCGAGTCTTCAATATTTCTCAAAGAATCCGTGGGCTTTTTCTTTAGTCTCGTTTAGTCACGCAAAACACAAGCCTCTCAATCAGTAACTCATATAAAGTCATCTAGACAGAATGGCTTCAGGAATAACTTGTTGTAAATCCATAACAGGAGATAATTGGGTCACTTTAGTTTTTAATGCATCCAGCTGAAAGACAGCTGCTTATTTATTAAAATAAAAAATATTTAAATAATATCACTATGTTAAAAACGTATTAAAAAACTCGTTGAAATAAACCAAAAAATAATTTATAAGTATATAGTTCCAGTCAAAATTTGCAAACATTAATATATTTTTAATGTTTTTGAAAGAAGTCTCTTATGCTCATCAAGGCTGCATTTATTTGAGTAAAAACAGTAATATTGTGAAATATTATTACAATTTAAAATAATGGTTTTCTATTTTTCTATTATTTAAAATATAATTGATTTCTGTGATGCAAAGCTGAATTTTCAGCACCATTACTCCAGTCTTCAGTGTCACATGATCCTTCAGAAATCATTTCTCTAATCTAATTCTATTTATATAATAATCATTCGAAACAGTTGTGCTGCTTAATATTTTTTTTATAACCTGTGAATATTTCTTTGATTAAATTTCTTTATTCTTTGATGAATAAAAAGTTAAAAAAGAACCGCATTCTTTAAATAGAAATCTTTTGTAACAATATACACTACCGTTCAAAAGTTTGGGGTCAGTAATTTTCTTTCTTTCTTTAAAAAAAAGAAAGAAATTAATACTTTTATTCAGCAAGGATGTTAAATTGATAAAAGTGATAGTAAAGAAATGGTTCAATGTTGCAATGTTTCCTTTGTACAGTCTTTCAGTATGTGTATTATGCTTATGAATAGCTTGAGCTACAGTAAAAACAATGAGATGCACTTGTGTAAATAGATCTCAGCAAGCTAACAGTGGGAGGGAGGACAAGTTTCTTGAGCCATTACATAACACCGTCTGCCTGCCTAATAGCACGTAAAACGCAAACTTACAGCGCTTACACACATCACATGATAATGCACAAGCATACGATTGTTATTTTTCAATGCACAAGATGACACATGTCAAATAGGCATCAGAAGACTCTCTCAGAGTGAAAGTCATGTGTAAGTCCATGTGCAATCGCATACATACCCCTTCCAAGACTGACAGATGACAGATCTCACTCGTAGCATGTTTAATCTGGACGTACAGGGGACGGAGAGATTTCATATATATGTATTACAACAAAAAAAAAACTATATGTATCCTCCTGCTGAGGATCTATAGCTCTAAAATAGTATTATAATACTTGTATTCTCCAAGATCACAGACGACATCACATGAATGGAGGAGAACTACCACTTCCGGGATAGGGGGGGATTTCATGACAGGCGAAATAAGTTGAGCTGTTACATTTCATAACAACATTTTTCTCATAAAAATAGACACTAGTGATTAACTGTTTATTTAAAATGGCAAAGGTACGTTTACTGGCTCATTATAAACAAATATATAATAAATTAAAGTTAAGCGGCGCCCCTGTTGTTCATAAATGGGACAGTCAAGAGGGCGAGTTTCTCACTGGCCAATCAGCTTTCGAGACGTTCTGCTCCCAGTAAAACATAAGAGTCGTTTTTCATACAGTGTACGTGTATCTATTTATAAAATATTAAAATGTTATGCCCATTTGCCAATATTATTTTTCCGCAGTCAAAATTAGGAGTTTAATCAGTACAGCACTAAATGTGTAAAGTGTTGGTGTTAAACACATTTTTTAAATATCAATTCTAGCTTAACCGTACGCACCCACATACATCCTTAAATAATGTTTACGTTTGTGGAGGAGAAACCGTCTGTGCGAAAATTATTATATATATAAATTAGTGCTGGGCAATGATTAATCACGATCAGAGATCACGATTAATCGAATCCAAAATAAAAGTTTGTGTTTACATTATATGTGTGTGTACTGTGTATAATTATTTTGTGTATATAAATACACACATATGCATGTATATATTCAAGAAATATTTGCATGTATATACTGTATATATATTTATACATAATTTATATTATATATAACTATAAATATTTTATACTGTATATAAATAATACATTTTTCTTAAATATATAGGCTACATGCATGCACACACTAACATGCATGTGAGTGTATTTATATATACAAAATAATAATACACAGTACACACACATATATTATGTAAACACAAACTTTTATTTTGGATGCGATTACTCGTGATTAATCATTGCCCAGCACAATTTATAATCTTTCTATAGGCCTATTTCTATTACTCTACTAGGCCTATATTGCATTATTTGAATTTTGTTTTCTTATAATATTATTATTGATTTCATCTTTGTGTATGTCTGCACTATGTCTGTCCTTTCCCATGCACTGGAAGCTCCTGTCACCAAGACAAATTCCTTGTGTGTGTAAACATGGGCCATACTTGCCAATAAAGCTCTTTCTGGTTTTACAGATAAACGAAAAAAAAAAAAAAACTGAGCACTTCTATTTTTGAACTCTATAGAGATTGAGACAACCCTGGTTTGTATGACCATGGACTATTTTTTTTTATTTGACATGTTTTTAATATAATGAATATTATATGCCCCTGCCCAGGGACAGCAGATGAAATTTAGCGTTGTAGCTAATTCTGGGGCAGTTTTTTTTTACTGTCCATTGTCCCTGTCAAATAAAGAATAAAATAAAATAAGGTAAAATCCGTATTTTTATAACAATGTAACTGGTTGCCATTTCATTAGTTTGTACAATTTCTTTGCCATTGCATTAACTCATAAGACAATAGATTTCCAGTAGGATAAATCAATCCTCATCTGCCCTCCGCTGACAGACCTTTACACTGAGGAAACCTGATGCTGTGTGCATCCTTCCCTTGCGTTTTGTAACAAATCTTTTCTTCGCGGGTCAAAATGACCCGAAGTCCTAAAATTATACGTATTTTTTTTTTTTCAGAAAGTTTATTTGATTTAATTTTGATCGTATTTTTTTCTATTTGTAATAAAACATTTTTGGGAGATTTTTTTTAAATTAATTTACCTTTAAATTACTAGATAAATCAATAAATAATAAATAAAAAGTAATTTAAGCACATTCCACACATTCTTTCAATTCCGCTCGGTAGCCTTGTCATGACGTCACAGATACAGCGATGCGAAATGCGTCACAGCGTCAACCGCTATAAAGAGCTCGAGTAAATGCACTCAGGTGTAGAGTCTAATTGGGCTTAAGCCCCGAATGTTTTGTCAAAAGCCCCGAATCTTTTAGTTTTTTTTTTTAAATAACTTCAACTTCAACTATTGCCGTGCGTGTGGTGGCGGACCGACGGTAGGCCTATGCATTGCATCGCGCATCACTCAGCTTGTTTGCCAACTGCCAATAAAAACTAACGAAGAAGAATATAAATCTTCGTCGTCGTTGTCATCAGGGGCTTACTGCTGGCGGGTTGTTGTATGTTTCACCGGCGTCGTAGCGAGCTTACTAGCTCAGCCACGGCACATGTTTGCAGTCAGTTGCCTACTGGAAATTGTCACATAAAATTTGATGAAAGTGATGCTTTTGAAAAAATATTTCTGACAATAAATGAAAGATTTTTAAAATCGCATGTCACGGCCGTATTCTTGTGCATGCGCATGTGGTGACACGGATAAATGTACGCAGCAATAATGAATGTTCCTGGGAGATCCGTAACGTTAGTTGCACGGGATGTGGAAGTGCGCAAAAGTTCCAGAAATGTACAAAAAGTGCCCTAGCCTTGAATGTCAAGGTAAGGAAAATAAGACTAAATCAAAATTAAATAACCAAGACTAGCTTGTCCTTGTGATTTTTCTAAGGAGATGTTTTGAGCATTTTACTTCAGACACCGGATTATCAGCAAACTGCCAAGAGAACGGCTAGCTGGCTACTCAAAATAAACTAGCAATCTATTCAGGCAGCATATTTGTGTTTGATCTGTGTGCATTACAGAAATATAAGACTTGCTAGACCAAGACTCGCAGAGTAGGCTGTGTGTGTGTGTGTGTGTGTGTGTGTGTATGTGTGTCTCTTGACTGATTAACAGTATTGTAAATGCTAAATGTCCTAATACCTGTTGATACTACAAAAATGCAAAGTATATATATGCTCTTATACTTAGTTTTCCACATATCATGTAGTACTCAATTTATCCATTTCTTTGCACAAAACTCTCCAGAAAGTGCCATTTAATGGTTTATTTGTCAAAAAAAATTCCCGGGGGGGCATACCCCCGTACCCCCCTAGGGAGAGCACCCCCACATAATAAATCCATAGGCGGAGTTTGACATTCGAGCCAGGGGGGGCAAAAAAACAAAAACATTGTAGCATTCATTCATTCATGTAGTAATCATTAGGCGCGTTTCCATTACAGATTTGCGCAAAACCTTTGCGACTTTTTCTAAATGTCGATAAAAAAAACTATTGCGAAATGACGGCGTTTCCATTAATTCACCGATGTTATGCGACTAAAATGTATTTTTTTCCTCTCGCGATAAGTCATTCCAAAAATCATGGTAAACGGATGTTGGTAGGTTTAAAGCCTAGGCTATATCACAGCCACCGCACTAGACATTATTATTATTAATGGAAGGAGACGTGGTGTTATCCAAGCATTAATGGCAGACCCTTATACTGCGAACGGCACATATAGCCTAAGAGTTCCTGGCTGTTTCTCCCTCATTTCTGCTCCGAGGTCTTGATTGTGGCATTTCTTTGCGGTTTAGAATCCAGTATTCCTGTAATTATTGTTTCTTTTATGAATTTAATAAAGAACTCTGTCTCGTATTATGTCCAAACGGTCAGTGTACTTTTGTGTCCATTCGTTTTTCCTAATTTAACCCGTAATTGCAAAACGAAAAATAAACGGTTGTATTTTTAAAACGCAAAGTCGAACACCAAAATTTTAATTTGAACTGCTACACACCAAATGCTGCGCAAAACAAATAATATGGACGAATTTTCAGATTTTTGTTTATGACTTTTTGCCCCTTTATTAAACATTTAAAATATTGACAAATTAATATGAAAAAGAAAATGTAGATTCAACTGGTTTTCTAAGGCCAAATAAGAACCTGGAAATTATATTTTTCCCGTAGTGCTGAATGAGAAGATAACCACAGGCTACAGAAAGGGGATTTATAGGTGAGTTATAGGCTATAATAATTAATAAATGTGTCTGAAAAAATAACAAGGCATTTTAATTGTTTATTAATAAAAAATCAGTGTCGGCTAAAACATATCTCCATCTCCGCTGTAAGGATGCACCTTTAGAGAGAAATGCACCTCTCATACGGATTACATAATCAGAAGGTATTAGCTTTCGATTCGAATTTGTTCGTTTTAAAGTGGACATTTCAAGCTTTAGCTTAGGCTATTTTGTTTCAGTTCTAGCGCTTCAGTTCACGGAGACCATGAAGCGCGCCTGATTGTTTTATTTTATTTTACAAAAGCACAACGTTTTCTTGTTATTGTGAGTGTACACAAATAAAAGTAGTTGCGAATAATGTATTATTATTTTTTGTATGACCAGAAATGAGTAGGCTAGCCTATTTTAAGTTGTTTCCACTGTTGATAGGAAAATGCAAGTGTTCGCGCCCGCGCCTCCGTGCCATCCAGTGCGCGCTCCACATTCCGCACACACACTTGGATATGCGTCAAAATCTTGTTTAGCCTATTTGTGATCATCTTAGCCCTGTATTATGAATGATATGTGACGAATTGCTTTGTTCCTTTTTTTTTGAAAAGCGTCTTCTACATATGTAGCCTAATAAATGTTATAATAATGATGATAATTATTATTATTATCCCCGCGTCTTCTCCAAGTCACCTGACTGTAAATGCGCAAAACCTGTTTCCATTGCAGTTTTTTTTTTTACTAAAGCAGTATATAAAATCAGATGTGTATTACCTACCACCATTTAGTTGTTTTGTGTTATTTCAAATATTTATAATATATATTTTTTTAACAATGCAAAAATTTTTTTTAAACGGGTTTCAGCCACCAGGGGGGGCAATGCTCCCCCTGCCCCCCCGCAAACTCCGCGCCTGAATAAATCCCAATTTTACCCCTGGATATATGCCTCTGGACCCCCCCTAGTTTGGGCTAAGCCCCTAATGCTTACATCGTCTGGCTCCGCCCCTGGTGTAGACGAGCAGGAGTAAGGTAAGTCACAATTAAAGTATTTCTGTCTAAGTGCCTATTGGAAAAAACAACTAGGGCTAGTGTGTCACACTTTCCTCAAGTAAATATTTCATCGGGATATTTTTAAAAGTCTTTTTTGGCGCAAGAGATCGCTCAGAGATCGCTCAGTCAGTTCAAGTTAAATTAACCGATCATCTTAGATAAAGCACCAAATAAACATGAACCTACATGCTGAAAGATACCAAAATCAATATAATATCTCATATAATCGATCAATCAGTGCTTCAACCGCGAAAAGACGTCAGTAAAACAGCTTGTAACGTTTATTAAACAACATTTTACCTCAGAAAAGTCATTCAGTGGAAATAACGTTAAACGGTCAGCTTGTAAAATAAACTATAAGTTAGAGGTTTCTAAATTAAACTTTCTATATTCTAAATAAACTTTATAAATTTATGCACTGATTTCTCACATGTATTATATTTTTTACTTGACCTGTTCTTCAATGTTTAATGTAACGTTATGTTTGAATAAATCTGTCATGTAAAAGGTTCCTGTTTATGCCAGTTTTTTTTTAAATACACTGTTTTACGTGACAGATTTATCGATTAGATTTCTATTCAACGTTATTTGATTCGATAAATCGATATCGATTCATTTGGATTTTCATTGGATAGCAGCTTCTGCTAAATGAATAACGTTAACGTTAAATGTAAATATAGGCTATCAGGTAAGTTACAGTAACTTACTTTACAGGGAACACTCCCAAAAATTAAGAACTGATTTGTATACAAACATTTAAATTGCACTTAAGGCAGTTTTTATAATAAACAAGTTATAACTATGTTATAGTGTTCCCTGTATAGTTCTCGATATCGATTCAAATAGCAAGCTTGTGAATTGAAATCGAAGCGTGAAATGTATCTCAATACCCAGCCCTACTGTTAACTACAGTGAGTGTGTTTTTTCATTCTGAATTATGTTTATTTTCTCTTTAGAAAATGGTTAGCGACATTTTGTGTGACAAAATGCATCGAAAAACCAAAAAGGAGCAGAAGAAAAAGAAGCGTGGCGTGTTTATGTCATCTTCTCCAGATGTGGTGGTCTCAGCCGCTGCACCTGCAGATCATCCCAAATCTTCCTCCTTCTGGAAACGCAAATTCCAACCTGTGTGCCGGGCTTTCCACAGAATACTATCGCTGATTCTGCCGTGTGTGTCCTCCTCTGAGCTGGACGAGTCCACCGAGACTCGCACATCCAGCATCGACACACACACTGATGCTTCT
This sequence comes from Rhinichthys klamathensis goyatoka, assembly GCF_029890125.1. Taxonomy (NCBI): domain Eukaryota; kingdom Metazoa; phylum Chordata; class Actinopteri; order Cypriniformes; family Leuciscidae; genus Rhinichthys; species Rhinichthys klamathensis. Next base: position 799,456 of record NW_026606657.1, on the reverse strand, counting down.
TCCTCACCTGCAGTCAGTGGATCCTCTGATCCAGAGCTTGATCTGCTGCCTGCCATCCAGGAGAAAGAAGCCATCAGAGGTAAGGGAATGCTTTAAAGCTTTTACATGCTTAACACTCATCTATCTTTCCAAGTGTACATTAAAGCTTGAGTGTGCACAATAAAAACTAAATTATTATCTTTTTCTCACAGATGTTGGTTAGCTTTGGTGTGATTCTTAATAAGAAGTGATGTGGACTGTAGTGCTTTTTTATATAACTGCACATTAAAATATCTCTTAAAGACAGTACTATGGTTTGTTCACAGCCGTACCCAAAGAGTCGAGCACCTCCAGCAACAGTGATGGTTCTTCCTCATCTGCAGAACACAAACCATCAGATCTGGAGAACAGTAGAGGTTGTAGCTCTTCCAGCGCTGTGGGTAATTCCTCCTCTGACGAGAGCGTGAGGATTGATCTGCTGGCTGAACTTCAGGGAACAGCGGTTCCTGAAGGTTAGAGAAGTTTATTACAACTGTTACCGTATTATTTAAAGCACTATAATTCATTAGTCTAATGTGTGGTGCATAATAACTCAAACTGCGTTATTTATCTCTTCATCACTGATGCAGCCGGAGATCAAACCGCCTCTGATGTGGATCTTGACTGGTGGGTGAATAAATGTTGTGTGCTGATCTCTATATCAGCACATAATGAATTTATAACCCAGCTATAAATATATATAAAACACAGCTCTTTATATAAAGTTGGATATGTCCAACCTTATCCACATACAGTATACTTGTAAAGCAATATATAGCAAATCTCAACTGCCTGATTTATTGTATCATTGCAAAATATAAACTATATTATCGCCCAGCGCTAATCTGCTAAATGCAACTATAAGCCATTTAGATATTATGATAAATCATGAATTTGTGAAAAGTTGAGTTGTTGATTTAATGCAGACTATAGTTGAAATCAAACGAGCATGGACAAGCAGAATATTAACATATTGCTGATGTTTTCCCAGAGTTCTCGATGTGCTGGCCACTGTGACGGCGCAGTCTAACGGTCTGTCTCAGCCTGAGATACTGCGGCTCATCCAGTGCAGTCCACAGCAGGAGCAGATCGAGGTCGAGCAGCAGAGAGACACGGAGGAGGAGGATGTAAAGCTGGCTGATGTTGTGTCGACAGCATCGCCAGCTAAAATCAAGAACTTGGGGTAAATGTTGGATATGCACAACTAGAACACACATACTCACATATGATGTGCTTTTCACAGACTAAACTGAATGGCTCCTGTCACAGTTTTCCTAATTTAGGGAACACATGCTACATGAACTCCGTGTTGCAGTGCCTCCTCACTGCTTCCCCCTTCCGGGACGATGTCCTATCCCAGCGGGAGCACTGGAATGAGGGGAGCACAATGCTCAGGTCAGTGATATTTTTGTATCATTGGGATATTATTAATTATTTTATTAATTTTTAATTTAAAAGTTTTAGTTATTTTTGTGTGTGATTTTGTCATTTTTATTAGTGTTTATACAGCTAGTTTTTATTTAGTTTGTTATTTTAGTACATTAAGTTAAACTAAATGAAAAGGACTAATATTATTTTATTATTTTAATATTTATTAATTTTATTATTAATAATTATTGCTTTATCATTTAAATATATTAATAATAATTTTATTTTAACCTTTATTTTATTTCAAATAACATTTCTTTTTAATAGTTTATTTTTATTTTTATCATAATAAACCCTGGTTCAGGTATCAACACTGAATTTGTGCAACATTATATTTCAATCTAAATGAAAAATTGCAATTTCCAAGCAGCAATACTAAAGCAGTTCTTTACTATTTTCTCTCCAGGGCGCTTACTGACCTGCAGTTGACCAGGCTAACAGGCAATGATGTGAAGCTAAAGGTGAAGCTCTTGTCTGCAGTCAAGCGAGGCATTGAAACTCACCATCCGGATTTCTGGGGAGACCATCAGCAGGTGAGTGAGGCGATGAACCGGATCTATATGCTCAGATGTATTATTGTTCATGAAATAAGTTAAGATTTAACCTCATTGTCCTTCACTCTTTCTCCTCTCAGGACGCCCATGAGTTCCTGATGGTCTGTCTATCCCATTTGAAGGAGGAGGGTGAGTTTCTGCAGAGCGTCTGGCCTAAATACTAGGCCTGTAGCGGCGCGTCGACGCTTCGACGTCAAAAATTCGTCGACGTCATATTTTTTTGTCGACGCTTCTTTATTTATTTATGTTTTTTTTTTTTTTGCACCGTTCCCGGCGGCACAGCTCGCCACACACACGTGGGAGACCGAAACATTGCAGAATCGAGGACGAAACAGCAACCTCTTCACAGAATTCACAACAAAGCCATGCAAAAGTCCCAACAAAAGAAAAAGTCCTAAAAAAACCCAGCTCGCACTAAATCATCGAAGGTATGGGAATACTTCAAATTTAGTCCCAAACGTAAAGGTGTCGTTATTTGCGCTCTTTGTCAAATGGAGTTGACATCCCAAGTCTCCCGCATAGTGATAGCGGCTCCCTGATGACCGCAAAGTTAAAATCTCCCGGAATCTAGAGCTCGCGAGCTCCAAACCGTGTAGCGTGCGCAGCGAGGGAGAGAGCGAGAGACCTTGCGCGTGTGTGTGCAAATGTGCGTGTGTGCCTTATGAAGCGCATGTAAACCCCACCCCCGTCAACAAAACCGAAAAATCAGTCCGGATGTTTTTTATGAGCACTGAAAACATTAAAATGAGCACCACATCCAAGTGTGATAGGGCTCATTTGAGTAGCCTACCAAACATTTTACAGTGTAGATACTCTGTAAGAACCAGATCAAAATTGTTGTGCATTGAATGTGCACTCTAGTGATGTATGTCTCGAGACCGGTCTCGAGACCACTTGTCTCAGTCTTGTCCAGGGATGGAAATTAACTTTTTTGTCCACCGGCCACTGTGGCTGGTGGATTTCAAAATCTACCAGCCACTCAATGTTTTTACCAGCCACTTTCTTGTTTTTAACCGACAATGTGTAACTGCATGTGAAAATTAATACTACAAGAATACTTAAGCAGTTCATTTAATCTCAAGTCTCAATGAAATACTGACATTTTCTCTTTCTCTCACCCTCGGCCTCATCCACCTAATCTGTCATTTATTTTTGTTTTGATGATAAATTGAGCCAGCCTCCAAAAGTAAATAACCTGTCCTGTGATTTTTTTTTTTCTCTCACACAACACTCTCCAGACACGGATTTATGAGCTATAGTATGTTGGTTGCCTTTACATTAGAATAATATTTAATATAATCTAGATATGAAATGGAATAAATAGCATTCAATACAAAATGAATATGTCTCATATATTGAAATCAAGTTTTATGTGATAAAATATTTGCTTTGTTGTGCATTAGAACCACATCAGGCATTTAGTACAAAATAATTTATTGAAGCATCCAGATACTTCACCACGTGACAGCAGCTAAGCTCCTGATTGGTTAACGCGGCGCGAATTGACGCAAAAGTTCAGATTTTTCAACTCGGGCGGCAGACGCGAATTCGCGTCAAACGCGTGAATGCACAAAAGCACTCAATAAAATCATGCGCGCGGAACGCGTCAGACGCTCGAACTTGCCGCGCGAATGAGGCGTATTCGCATCTACCACGGCGCGCTCTACACCTCATTCGCGCCGTAGGAATTTTTTACGCGCGTAAGGCGTCTTTGCATTGACTAATTAACAATGAAATCACTCGCGCCAGACGCTCTATTCTCGTCTGGTGTGAACGCACCATGATGTTTTCTCTGCAGACCTCTACGCCTGCGATGTAACGCCACATTTTGTTTGAAGGTGTGCGTCCTCTAAAAGTGTCCGCCGTCCGGGTGAAACAGTATGCTATTTTTATTTACCCGCCACGGTGGCCGGTAGGTGAAGCGAGTTTACCCGCCACAACACAAAATCACCCGCATTTGGCTGGTGGCGGGTGCTAATTTCCATCCCTGGTCTTGTCACGGCCTTGACGGTCTTTGGTCTCGGTCTTGTCTTGGTCTCGGACCTCTCGGTCTTGTCTAGGTCTCGTTGTCTCAGACCGACATAGTGGTCGGGGGATTTAGCAATATCAATATCCACGACGATATCCGCAACGGATTGAAGCGCGCGTCCGAGTGAAGACAGTGCGGTGCGCGCAGCGCGAGAAAACCCTGTATCCGCGCCACTGATCGCAGGGCAACGAGCACTTTGATCACTTGATTTAAAAAACACATATCATGTACAGTTTTTGATGTATTAATATTTAGTAAAACACATATCAGTTACATGATGGGTTTTAACTTCATTCAGGAGATTTTGGGTAACTGCACAACTGACAGATGACTTTGAGAGCACCGCCAACGGTGTGTGTGTGTGTGTGTGTAACCATAGCGACAAAACAACCAACTTCCAGATCCTGCACTTAAGCCTATAATTTCGTTTTTTAAAATATAATTATGTATTTAAAAGTTGCAGAATGGATTCATTTGGAGACTTCGAAATCGGCAGAGATAGGCAGGCAATGCAAAACAAAATCTTACAAGTTATTGCTTAGCTTCAACAACACTAGTCTGTTTTTTCCCCCCCCTCCGGTCTCGGTCTTGGTCTCGACTTGGTTTCGGTCTTGGTCTCGACTTGGTCTGTCTTGGTCTTGGTCTTGGTCTTGGTCTTGGTCTTGTCTTGGTCTCGATACCCTCTGGTCTTGGTAGTGTCTTGGTCTCGGTTTAGGCGGTCTTGACTACAAGTCTAGTGCACTCCTGCAATTTCCATGTTACAAAAAAGAATCGTTAGATTAGTCGACTAATCGATAAAATAATCGACAGACTAATCGTTTAATTAATAATCGTTTACCCCAGCCCTACTAAATACACCTGCCCAGTTGCCAACATGGAGTTCAAACTCAACCGCCTGCGCACCTGTGACAGGTATCATCTCACATCCACACCTGCTCTCGTTTAAGACTCTCAGACTTATTTATGTGACGCTGATGTTCTGTCGTTTCAGCTGTGGCTTCCAGAGGAGCTTCAGTGAGGATTGCAACTACCTCTCGCTGGTCATCAGCCCTCAGAGAAGAGTCATAGACAGCCTGCAGCAGTATTTCAAAGTGAGTGACAGCACTGATTATATATCAGCAGGAGGATGTAGTTTCTGATTGGCTGATATCAGTCTTTCTTTTTTTCTCCAGACATCTTCATTTGAATGCTCCTGCAGCGAGTGTGCCGGCACTACAGCCTCAGAGGCCCTGCAATTAATCACCTTTCCACGGTATGAAACTTCGTTAATTAGTCAGTTCCCTGCAGAATAACTCAGAATGCGCTAGTGTATAACTTCTGATCATTTGAATCTCTCTACAGATTGCTGGTTCTTCTGGTCATGCGCTTCGACGTAAGATCCTCAATGTGCAAACTGAAGGGTCGACTGGAAGTTCCAGAAGAGTTTTCACTGTCCTCTAGTACAGGTGTGTGTCAGTTTATCAAACATCTGCCCTCTGCTGGACACTTATGGATCAATCACTCACCTGAATTACTCTAAAAGACAGCGTTAGGAAGACAGTTGCTATGAAAGACAACATTTAAATTGTTTAAGCATGGTACTGAAGAGTTTTCTTATTTTATGCATGATGTTTAACAGAGAGCAGGGAGATGACAGTGATAGACAGCAAGAGGCCAAATCAACAGCGAAAGAGAAGGAAGAAGAATAGGGTTGAGCCTGCAGTACCAAAGGAAAGATAGAGACAGCAATTTATAGATAGATAGATAGATAGATAGATAGATAGATAGATAGATAGATAGATAGATAGATAGATAGATAGATAGATAGATAGATAGAACAAGGAAAATAGAGGATGTTCATAAACATTTGAAATGCAGCACCATCTAATAATACGTGTTTGTGTTCAACAGATGGAAGCATCAGATTGCGGCGGACAGTACAGACTAGCCGGAGTCGTGTCCCATCTGGGCAGCAGTTTATATTGTGGTAAGACTTTCTTCTAAATTTCCAGTCATCTCATTCACTCATTACGCTTCATACTAAATTCCCTCTGTCTTGTAGGGCACTACATCAGTCACATACGGGACTTCAGCGGCTCTGATTGGCTGGAGTGCAGTGACGCGAACATCAGAAAAACCAGCTGGTCAAAGGCATCACACAGCTTTGGGAAGAACGGATACATGCTCTTCTATGTGAAAAGGTAAATAGTAGCACAATACTAGTGCTCAACTAATGTCCTCAGGTAGCATATATTAAGTCACTGTTGTTTTGTAGTTGAGCAGCAGTGGTTTACGCAGTTATGAAGAGAAAGCGAAGCTTAGTGAAGAAGTTCCAGTCTCTAAACTCGTCTAAAAGGCCAGTTTCTGAAGGCTTTCCAGTCAAATGACTGCTGGATTCAGAGACCAGAGTGCTAACCATTACACCATGGAACCTGTCCAGGAAAATCCTGTGAAACGAATGATGGAATCATGAAGCAAAGCAAGACTTTTGGAGATGGTCAAGTGCCCTCTTGTGCCGCCAACCCTTGGTGCATGTGGGTCACCCCAGCCCTTCAAATCGCAGGCAGGGCTCGTCCGGGACCTCTTGCACCCCAAGAGAATCAAATCCCTGACCAACGAGCCACTCCAGGCTTTAGCTACTTTCCATTGCAAATAATTGGCAATACTGTACTTTTTATAGTGAACTTAAATGAAATATTTTATGAAATAATTTAAAAACATCAATTCTATCCTAAATGAGCTCGTTTCATTTAATGAATTGGACTGTTAGGTTTTATAGTGCAGGAAAAGCATTATGTGCTTAAAAATACCTTTGGCACTTAATGAAAAAAAAAATAGTGCAGTGAATTCAGTCAGACAAATCACTGAATAATAAATAAATTATATTTATAATCTTATTTAAGTCTCATTCTCGTCTATTATTTGTTTTTAATGCATTTTACATAAATTGGCAATTTTTTTAAAAACTTTTTTTACTGTTATTATTTTTATGATTATTTTAAATTACTTTTTAAAAGTAAAGCACTTTGAATTACCAATTAAATAAACTTGCCTTGTCAATTTTTTTTAATTATTACAAATACATTTTTGATAAAGGAATTGAATAAAAAAAATAATAATAATACTTTCTCTGCTTCCCTAGTGAGTGTATTATCGAAATGAACACAGTCTACATTCATGGCCATAAACGCTAAACAAATTGTGTTTTGTTAAACTTAATCATTATGAACAAAAGGACCTCAACAAAGCAAGTGAATCAATTGTGTTTATTTTTTGACCCAGCACCAATTACATTCATTATTTTGAAACATACACCAGTTGCTCACACACCAGGAAAACTCATCTGCAGCATAAACAAATGACAAAGAGAAATATTCTAATGTACGTGCACTGATCATTTCAGATGTCAAAGTAATTATAATAAAAAGAAACTTGTATACTATGAGAAGGATGCAGGCCACAGATGTTGCGAAAGCCACTAACTTACAGAAACTGTAAATCTGTTGTATAGCTTTCTGTGAAGCTCGCTGATGCTGGTACGATGACGCTGATGCGCCACTTGCTGATAGGGGTCTACTGAACTGGTGTTTTATGCTCTATTAGAAATTCCATATTAAATCTAAAAGTAATTGTGCAACGTCACTGTATCTGCAGCTTGGCGGACAAAACCCGTCTTCAGAAAAGACCTCATACGGTCAAAGGTATGTAATGTACTGTGATGTAAAATAAGGCTAACGTGACCCAACAGAGCAATAACATCCAGTGTTTTATCTTGTGTCTGATGGACTAAATAACATTTTCTATGAGCTCATCTGATATTCTGTACATTCATTGATAAAGGCATGATGTGATAAGCTAATGCGTTTACCCTTCATAGGAAAAACAGCATAATTGATGTGCAGACAAAACAAAGGCCCGAAACATATTCTATGCAAGTACGTGAATACAAGCGCTACACAAGCTCGATTTTGTGTGTTGTGTACGCTTATGAAAGTTCACACAATATGACCCCGTCATTACAGTTTCACAGAAGTGTCAGCCTGCATATGCTGCCATTTTGTGCTTTTCTTAAAACTAACATGATCACAGCATTACTTTCTCATCCAGTTTCAATTAGAAAGCTCCTTCCGAATACAACATTCAAGTTCAAGCACAAAGATATTTACCAAATCATACCTTTGTTTTGAATACTTACAGAGATGCTTCTCATTTGTCCTTTATAAAGACTATGAACATTGGAATTAAATCAGAAAACACGCAACATGCACTTTTTCCAATTCACCTTGCGATGCTGCCCTTTGCCCATTTCTTTGTTCATAAAACATAAAATAGATTTTAACAAGAGGCATCTGACCCATATTATGAATTCAGATTCAGAAAAGACAAAAAAATAGCTTAGTTTTCACCATAAACAATAAAAATAAAAAATAGACCAACAGTGTTTCAGGTTAAAAAAGGCGAGAACTCGGTGCAGGTTTTATTTTTTTCTAGGGAAAAGCATCCAAATTAGCCCTGGATACCCTGAACAATATAAAAAGGTGAATTTTATACATTTATAAAATTCAAAAGCCAGAATTTACACAAACCAAATTGCAAAATGTACAGATGATTTTATCAAATACGATATCAGGTCTTTAAAATAGCTAATAAAATGAATGAACAAAAACAATGCCCACCAGCTTTTTTACTACAAAATATATATTTTAAAAACCCTCTGCAACCATATAATTACATCTTTGAGCTTATACTTAAATGACTTATAAGTTTAATAAACCCATCAAATTTCCCCATATTTTTAGATTAATATAATTAAAATAATACGCATGAACAATTTTTAACCCAGGAACATACAAGATTAAAATGCAAAATATAAAGAGCCAAAAGACCCCAAGCAAGACAAACAAAGGCAGTTAAACCTCATAGATACCGAAACTTTATAAGCCATATCCATGAAAACAGACGCTGAATCTGTACGGAACAGCGGCCATCGTGAGCGCCAACTTGTCCCATAATCCTTTGCATTTGTAACTATTGAATTTACATATATTTATAGACATGGGTATGATTTCAGATAAACCCAACCGCAGCTAACAAAGTATGTTCGCTGAACATTCAAAATGTCCAGTTTAAAAAAAAAAATGTTTTAAAAATGTTAAAGAAACATTCCATTTTGCAAACATTCAAGGATTGTTACTTTAGTAACAAGTAACAACATTTAAAAAATGTATGTTTTTGTGCTAACACTTTGAGAACATTATTAAAGACCATATAACTTTAAAAAAAAGTTCTGTTAACGTCACTGAAAGATCGTTTGTTCATAATTTTGAGAGAACCTTGCCAGAACGTTCCCTGTTGGCTGGGACATGGTCTATATACAATCAAAACCTCCACCGAAAATTCTTGACGATTCTTAGCCTTGCAAAGAAATGAGCTTAGACATAAGAAAGTCCCCATACAATCAACAAAATATATTTGATTATTTCCCTCATGATTATGATGAGTGCAACTTTAAAAAGTAGTGGAAATGCAGTAAGGCCATCCAAAATGAACCTGCAATATATACAGTATTTAGGCACATAGCTGTAACCCTTAAAGCTTCAATCGTCATTGGTAGCAGCTCAAAATGATGTGACGCTGTTCCACAGATTCTGTGCGTAAACATTGTGAGGCCTGGGCAACACTTTAAAACATAACAGAGGAAATCGGCTGCGCTGCAAACAAAGGCAAATCATAAACACAGATCCCGAAATAAGGCCGATTGCATAGAACGTGAGCTTGCTCTGTGTTCCACTTTCAAGACTGGGTGCGGGGCTTAAAAGGCCGAAATGTTTCTGCAGTAAACCGTTGATTTCTGAAATTGTTTTTAGAAAAATAAAAAGCCACGAATGTTAAGGAGATCATTCTGATGCGTTTGATCGGAGGGGGTTCAGTCCGTTTTGGTCTGATTGGCTTTCAGTCTGATGTGTCACTGAACGTTTTCCAGTTCATCAAGATATGGATTTGGGTTTGATCAGGTGTATTGTGTGACGTATTTTGGCTGGGACTGATCCGATTCATAGCAGAGCTGTTGCACCGTGTGACGCATCGATATTGATGTCAAGCACAAAAACAACCCTCATCAACTCCGCCCCACTCTGACTCGGAGACGGTAAAGCACCTACAGGATTTTGGGTTTCTGGGAGTGGGCTCTGTCCCTCAGTATAAAGCCATTGGCCGATTGCTGGGTGGCCCGAGAGCTGATTGGAGCTCGTGGGGGGAAGAGGGCGGGGCCGGGCTGGGCAGGTATCAGCTGATTGGCCCCTCCGTCTCTCCATCCTTGTCTGACTCGTCTTGTATCTCGTCAGTGTTCCCTGAGTCACTGCTCGCGGTTGAGCTGATGGAAGGAGAATTTCTGAAGGAATGAGATATTATACGCAGTCACATTATATGATAGATAGAGTTGTCAAAAGTACAGACTTCGGTACCAACTCTGTACTGAAATTTTAGAAATGTGATGTACCAGCATTTCCCTCTAGCATTTGAACGCTCTTAAAAACCTCTGATTGGCCATTGTGTTCACACGCTCAACATATATATCTGTGATTGGCCGTTGTGTTGATGCCCTCAACAAATATGTCTCTGATTGGCCATTGTGTTGATGCCCTCAACATATATGTCTGTGATTGGCCGTTGTGTTGATGCCCTCTACATATATGTCTGTGATTGGCTACAATAATCAACAATGACATCTTTGATGCTATTTATCGAGCGCTTGCATGGATACACATGAGAGCGTTTAAAAGCAGGCGTCTTTGATAGATGCCACTTTCAAACGCTCCTGTTTGTATCCATGTAAGCGCTTGATGAAGAGCATCAATGTCATTGTTGATTATTGTAGCCAATCAGAGACATATATGTTGAGCGTGTGAACACAATGGCCAATCACAGATATATATGTTGAGCGTGTGAACACAATGGCCAATCACAGACATATATGTTGAGCGTGTGAACACAATGGCCAATCACAGACATATATGTTGAGCGTGTGAACACAATGGCCAATCACAGACATATATGTTGAGCGTGTGAACACAATGGCCAATCAAGGGGGTAATCCATCGACCGGAAGTTGAAGCCGGCCGGGTCCCGCCATCTTGTAGCAGAACTTAACTTGCGTTAGCATTTCCATTGACTCCCATTCATTTTGGCATCACTTTGACAGCGAATAACTTTACATCTGAGGCGTTTAAAGACTCCATTTGTCCATTATTTATTTCTAAAGAAACACGACAATGTATAAAGGGCTCCATTACCTTCTATGTTACATTATGGCCCCGTAGAAACAGATTTTGTAAAAATAGGCTAACGATTGCGTCATAACCACTCGACTCTCTGTCGCGCTGTACAGAAATGACCGTACAGACAGGAGGAGAAGCTCGCAGGCGATCGGGGGGACGTCCCGTCAAGGGAGAAGCCCATAGATAATGAGTCCATAAAAGCAACGGAGTACTTACTCCTGCTCACTCACGCCAAAGAACTCTTTGCTCAAGTTCCCCGTCTCTGCAAGATTAACGTTGGCAATTTTCACGCACAGCTACTAGAAGATTAACGTCTGTCAGACAGGTTGCTCACGTCATCAAGCTTAGTTTGAGTCGGTTTCAGTCTGCGTGTCAGGAACGGAAGTGCTCAAAAATCGCTAAAAATGGGCTTCAACTGTCTCAACTGAGTTCCAATGAGATGGCTCTGTCCATTTCTTATACTGTCTATGTGGCCAATCAGAGGTGTTTAAGAATCCGTTCAACAGCGTTCAAATGCTAGAGGGAAAGGCTGGTATCGTCACATTTTTAAGTTTCATGGGATAAATGACACCAAATCTATCAGAGTTGTCAAAAAGAGTTGACTTCGGTACCAAGTCGGTACTTTTTGACAACTCTAATGATATATTTGGTGTCATTCATCCAACAATCAATGACACTGACACCGCAAATATGCAAATAAGGATGTTGAGTGTGAAAAGGCCTTCTGTTAGGCTTTGTCTTTAGCACTTTTGAAGACTATAAACAGTAGACATACTATAATCTGTTATTAGCAAAAGGCTTGTATTGTCTGAATGATCTGTGAGATCACCTGCCACCCTTGATCATTCTCCTGCAGGTCTCCATCTGCACATCCAGCCCTCGCTTCATGCTGCACATCTCCATGTACTCGTGCAGGTGTCTGTTCATGTCACTCTTAGCGGTGGCCAACTCCACCTGTGTGAGAGAGAGGACGATACTTAATCCCAGACACCTTCAACTCCGTCATAAACGAAAAGAGGTTCAGACGGGGGACAAACACAATCATAACCAATCACAGGCAAAAGAGAAAAACAGGCACATTCGAACCTCAATTTGTCCGATTGTCTTTTGATATTCCTGCTCTCTGGTCTTGAAAAGAGACTCGGTCTCATCGATGAGACTGCCGAGACTGCCGTCCTGAGAGGCACAACAGAGAAACAGACTCATTTCACTCATATTTCCTCTCAATCTGTACAGATGTACTGAGAACGACAACACGATACACTACTTTCCAAAAGTTTTTTGAAAGAAATGAATACTTTTATTCAGCAAGGATGCATTAAACTGATCAAAAGTGACAGCAAAGACATTTAAAATGCGACAAAAGATTTCTATTTCAAATAATTGTTGTTCTTTTGAACTTTTTTATTTATCTAACAATCCTGAAAAGAAAAATCTATCATGGTTGCCTCAAAAATATGAAGCAGCACGACAGCCAATCAGAATGAGTTCTGAAGGATCATGTGACTGGAGTAATGACGCTGAAAATTCAGTTTTGCATCACAGATGCAGCTTTTTTTGATGAGCTTAAGAGACATCTTTTTTTAAATCAACAACATTTAAATAACGAGTCAATACATCATCAGTCCTTCATCCAAAATGTGTTTTTGTCTTACCCTGATTCACTATGGTAAGCCTATTATAAGTGTTTTAGACCGGTCGGGATGGTTTTTGTGGGAAATTGTGTACATGTGTCACTCGCCCGTGTGTCTCTTCATATCTGTAAATAGAGTAAAGTTGCTCGGGTGCTTTGCTGTGTGTGTGTGTGTCTCATCATATCTGTAAATAGAGTAAAGTTGCTCGGGTGCTTTGCTGTGTGTCTGGTGTGTGTGTGTGTGTGTGTGTCTCATCATATCTGTAAAGTTGCTCGGGTGCTTTGCTGTGTGTGTGTGTGTGTGTGTGTGTGTGTGTGTCTCATCATATCTGTAAATAGAGTAAAGTTGCTCGGGTGCTTTGCTGTGTGTGTGTGTGTCTCATCATATCTGTAAATAGAGTAAAGTTGCTCGGGTGCTTTGCTGTGTGTCTGGTGTGTGTGTGTGTGTGTGTGTGTGTGTGTGTGTGTGTGTGTGTGTGTGTGTGTGTGTGTGTGTGTGTGTGTGTGTCTCATCATATCTGTAAATAGAGTAAAGTTGCTTGGGTGCTTTGCTGTGTGTGTGTGTGTGTGTGTGTGTCTCATCATATCTGTAAATAGAGTAAAGTTGCTTGGGTGCTTTGCTGTGTGTGTGTGTGTGTGTGTGTGTGTGTGTGTGTCTCATATCTGTAAATAGAGTAAAGTTGCTCGGGTGCTTTGCTGTGTGTCTGGTGTGTGTGTGTGTGTCTCATCATATCTGTAAATAGAGTAAAGTTGCTCGGGTGCTTTGTTGTGTGTCTGGTGTGTGTGCGTGTGTGTGTGTGTGTGTCATCATATCTGTAAATAGAGTAAAGTTGCTTGGGTGCTTTGCTGTGTGTGTGTGTGTGTGTGTGTGTGTGTGTGTCTCATCTGTAAATAGAGTAAAGTTGCTCGGGTGCTTTGCTGTGTGTCTGGTGTGTGTGTGTGTGTGTCTCATCATATCTGTAAATAGAGTAAAGTTGCTAGGGTGCTTTGACGCGTGTCTGGTGTGAGAGGTCAGAGGTTAGTTGTGTGTGTGTGTGTGTGAGGTCAGAGGTTAGTTGTGTGTGTGTGGTGTAAGAGGTCAGAGGTTAGTGTCACAACGAGTGAGAAATGTTGACATGGAGCCGCTAAATCTCCAACCTCCGGAGAATCACCCGTTTTAAACAAACTCCGAACAGAGGAGAGTCAGCTGGAGAAAAGAGAACGAGACCGAGCTCGTAATAAAACAAGAATCAACATCGGCTCGGCTTTTCAGAGATGGAGAACTGAGGGATTTGAAGTGTTGTAAATTTCTTGTTGTATGTATTGAGTTCATTGTAAAGCATCATCTATTGTGAAGGCTCATATTCATCCGCAGTCACTCAGAGCTGAACAGTAGTAGTGTATATGAATGAATGAATGAATGAGGCATTTATAATAGCGCTTTCATATGTACTACTGTACACCCAAAGCGCTTTACAATCATATCAGGGGTTCTCTCCTCAACCAGCACCAGTGTGCAGCATCCACTTGGATGATGCGACGGCAGCCACAGTACAACGGCGCCAGTGCGCTCACCACACACCAGCTATAGTTGGAGAGGAGAGAGAGTGATAGAGCCAATTCAGTGGATGGGGATTATTAGGAGGCCAATGGGTGGAATGTGGCCAGGACACCGAGGTTACACCCCTACTCTTTACGAGAAGTGCCATGGGATTTTTAATGACCACAGAGAGTCAGGACCTCGGTTTAACGTCTCATCCGAAGGACGGTGCTCTTTGACAGTATAGTGTCCCCGTCACTATACTGGGGCGTTAGGACCCACATAGACCACAGGGTGAGCGCCCCCTGCTGGCCTCACTAACACCTCTTCCAGCAGCAACCTGATTTTCTCAGGAGGTCTCCCATCCAGGTACTAACCAGGCTCAGCCCTGCTTAGCTTCAGTGGGCAACCAGTATTGGGCTACAGGGTGATATGGCTGCTGGTGATATAGATGATATAACTCACCGTGTCGGGAGCGTCTCCGTTGCAGTCGAGAGCACCGCTGCTGTTGGTAAGGGCACAGGGTATGTTGTAGTTGGTGAAATCTTCCCATAGCAGGAGCGTATCGTCGTTCTCCTCCCACGTCAGACTGTCACAGTCATCATCGACATCAAACGTCTCCCGCCTAGCAACAAATGAGTTATCTGAACAATGTCTGCACGCCAGGAAAAACAAAGGGACAGAAAAAGAGGAGAGAGAAAGAGCAGGCAGTGAAGACAATCACGGACAAGACAAGAGTGAAGCACAAAACAGGACGAATACATACAAACATACATATAGAGACTATATTCACGAGTTTTCCCTCAAATATTCTTCCAGTAACCTTTAATACAATGTTCGTTCAAAGTTATCTGGGACCAGTTGCGTAAACTTAGACCCAGTTTGACTAACTAGCAGTTAGCTAAGAGGTAATCAGTCTTACTTATCCAATTCAAATAAGACTTATCTACCTTTTTATGTAACTGACTTTAAAAAGTTAGGAAACAGTCTTGAAAAAAAACTTTTAAGACTAGTCTTAGCCGTCTTAGTCAAGCGGCCACTCGTCTTTAAAAATATTCTCAAAAGGTTTTATACTTGGTTCTTGAAATGTTTTTAACATAACCATGAAGAAACTAGACGTTTACAGAGAACATATTGTTAGCTGGGTCTGTTGTTTTCCAATGTGACTTTAGTGTGAAAGGGTCAATTTAAAGAAGCACTCCACCTGAACATGATTTATAATTTGTAATTAAATTAATCATTAATTTGAGTCAGTAAACTCAAAAACATTTTTGCATAAATCAAATTCAGGAATTAAAATGAATAAATGCTGTAGAAAATTTCTGCGAAAGTAGATGAAGCTCTTAACAGGAGTAAGAATCAGATGCTCAAACAGAGAAACACAGAGATTGAAGCTTTACATGGTCAAAAGATGAAAACCTCACTCCCCGTTCACTGGAAATGCATGGAAAAAGCCTACCCCCCCAACCCCCCACCCCCCCCCCCATTGCTTCTCTCCGTCTGCAATTCTTGTCATCACCACTCGATGGAGACAGAGTACAGACATGAAGCAATCTCTGACTGCAGTCTGACACTGGACTCACAGCTGGTTGAACATGCGCTTCATCTCGTCTGTGATGTTAAAGGGAACGTCCTCCTCTGAAGTGCTGGGATCAGCATCCATCTCTGAGCTTTCCTCATCCGAGACCTGCTTCTTCTCCTTCTTTCTGCATGCAACCGCCGCCTGAGACCAAGAATATTACAGGCATATTAAAAGCCATGGACATATAGTGTGTGTTTGGCAGCAATGCAGTGTGACAACCTTGTGTGCACTGCAGTAAAGATCCTTCCTCAGCAGTTTTACTCGTGCGATCTGTGTGTTTTACGCACCCTGTCTGCTGGCGCTCTGGAAGGACTGATGTTGAACATCTTGGACATGTCCTCTGAGTTCCTCTGCTGAGCCACGTCACACAGTTTGGCCGTGATGTCGATTCTCCTGCAGATGTCCATGTCCACCTTCATGGCTTTCTCCTGAATCTTGGAGTCGAGGTCGGACATTTGCTAAACAAAGATTCGAGCAGTGTTAGAAAATGAGAAGAAAACTATTGGTGTGCAAACTATTATGATGCTGGAGAAACAAGAATGACATTTGTAATGTCATTAGATTTGTGCTTAGTCACAGTTTGTCTCCAAACCTGGCCTATAAATATCTGTAGCTTTAAAAAAAGCAATCGTCACTTTATTCTCACTCCCATGCCTCTATATTTACACATAGGCCACGTGCACACTGCAAAGTTTTGCCATGTTGACATGGGCTAAATACAGTCAGTATTTGATTTGACAGCCGCATTTATTAACAGGTGTGACACTCCAATTGTCCATGTAGTGAAGCACATACTGCCTGTCTGAACAAGTAAAGAGATAGTTCAACCAAAAATGAAAATGTTTTCATTACTTACCCTCAAACAACACAAAAGATGATATTTTGAAGAATGTTGGTAATCAGACAGTTGACGGCACCCATTGACTTCCATAGTATTTATTTTCTTACCATGGAAGTCAATGGGTGCTGTCAACTGTCTAATTACCAACATTCAAAATATCTTATTTTTTTTGTTCAACAGAAGAAAGAAACTCATACAGGTTTGGAACAACATGAGGGTGAGTAAATGATGGGTGAACTATCCCTTAAGCAAAATAAATCCACTTTTCTATTGTAACCATAAATGACACAATTTAATTATTAAAGATGGTCCAATCGATGAGCAAATTAGTTCAAATTTATAATTTTTCTAATTTATACTTATTTATTTTGAAAATAAATGTTAAAAAATTTTATATAAATTTTTTGTATATTTTAAAATTATTTAAAAACGATATATTTAAAATAATTTTTTTTACAAATTTAAAAGAAAAATATATATTTAAAAAAAAAAAGCATAAATATTAGTTTTTTTAAATAAAGACTAAAAATATCTATTTTAATATTTATTCAAATTCATTTTTCTAATAAATTACATGCACATTAACAAAATACACATTGCATTAAGAACTGATTGTTCAGTTTGGTTCTCTCCTACACACTGCATTCATGAAAACTCTTTTTTCTGGAGTGAATTGGGTTGGAAAATGCAGTTGTCGCATATAAATAACTGAACTGAGTGCAAAAGGATTCATTGATAATCATATTTAGCTGCAGTATTTATATAGGTGAATAAACTGATCCAAACCAAGAAACTCATTCTCTTAAAAACACACTATGCCACGGGATCACTTCAGATCACTGTAATCTCATGCTGAACGCCAATCACATCAGTCATAATAAATCAATGTCATTGCACACAGATGCTAAGACCAACAAGTTAGTCTTGTGGTGAATCCACAGGCTGCACGCAACAAACTCGAGCAGTTCATTTCACCTAAAGGCCTCATGGGAAACAATTGCTCTGACTCATTTATTGTGTATGTAGAAGAGGAAAAGGCAGAGCACCAAACCGCAGATGCTGAACTAATGCGTCCCTCTGTGTGTGTGTGTGGTTTGTTCATTAAAAACACAACACACAGAGTGCAAGAAACAGATGCGAATCAAACGAATCAAAGCAATTGTTTTCCTTTATTAAACACAGATCATGTCTTGCATTCTCTCTTACTTTCAGGTCCAGGATTTTCCTCCGGTTCTCTACGGCTCTAGAGCGGCATCGCCCGCCAGCCTTTATAATAAATACAGATTTCAGTTCAGTTTTTATTGCCCCAAATCTATTTCTAATATTTACCGGCACACGGTGACACTCGTGTGAATGACTAGCTGACAGACGAGGCAATCCGAGTCGAGCAAAGTTTAACGCTAACCCGTTAATCCAGGATAAACCGTTTATTCATTCCTCACCATCCAGATCAGCTGGTATAAACTGAAGGTGTGTATGTGTTTTATACTGAAACAATGACAATGTGGGCATGTGTGTGTTGCCTGCCGCAGGGGAAATTTCTCTGCTGTCACGAAACAGAAGTCGTGGAAAACACACAGTCACTGGGTTAACTTAAGCTAATAAACACCTGATTGAGATTCTTATCAAATGTAGTGAAAACAACATTCACATGAAATATTACGTTTTATTGGGACTGCAAACAGGGATCTGATGATGTGATAAAGCACAGTAATTACACTGAACTTTATGAACTTAACATGATATAAAAAATGCTAACATTCCCATTAAGGTATAAAAAACGTTTTTTATCCTCCACTAAATGCTTTATGAAAGTTCAAAATGTCGTTTATTGTTTATGCAAATTTTAAGGGAACATTCCATTTGATCATTTTGCAAACATTATGGAAATGTTACTTTTGAATGTTCTCTAAATGTTAAACTGAAACATATCAGACAAAACATTCCATCTGATGTTTTGAGAACATTATTAAACGAACGCTTTATTAACGTTCCTGGAAGAACGTTTGTTTATAACCTTACGGGAACGTCACTCAGGGAAGAAATGGTCTGTGTGTGGACATACTCACATCGCTCATGAGGCTCTTAAAGACCACCAGTTCAGCTTTCAGTCTTTCAACCTTCTCGTTCAACCCGTCCTGAGCGGCTTCAGACTCGTTCACGTTCTGAAAACACACACACACACACAGACACAAAAGCAAAGCAACATAAGAATACATTAAACAGCCTGTGTGTGATGACATTTCACTCTGGGTCTGGGTTTAGGTTTAGCTGGTTAGTTTTCGCTTCTATACAAAGCGTCTCCATTGACAACCATTAAAACCATTTTTTATTTGGTCAAAAATACAGTAACAACAGAAATATTGTGTAATATTATTACAATTTAAAATAACTTTTTTTTTTTTTTATATACACTACCGTTCAAAAGTTTGGGGTCAGTGAGAATTTTATCAATACTTGATTGAGGAAAGAAATCAATACTTTTATTTATCAAGGAATAATTAATTTGATCGAAAGTGACAGTAAAGACATTTATAATGTTACAAAAGATTCTAACCCTAACCCTATTCATCAAAGAATCCTACAAAAAAAAAAAAAAAACTGTACAACTGACAGACCAACAACTGTTTCAACATTGATAATAATAATAAATGTTTCTTGAGCATCAAATCCTCATATTATACTGATTTGTGAAGGATCATTTGACACTGAAGACACTGACACTGGTGATGCTGAAAATTCAGCTTTGATCACAGGAATAAATTACACTTTACTATATATTCACACAGAAAACAGCTGATTTACACTGGAATAATATTTAATACTATAACTGATTTTTGTTGTATTTTTAATCAAATAAGCGCAGCCATGGTTAGCAGAAGAGAATTCTTTTAAAAGTATTTAAAATCGTACCGACCCCAAACTTTTGAACGGTAGTGTATATTAAAATGTAATTTATTCCTGTGATCAAAGCTGAATTTTCAGCATCATTACTCCAGTCTTCAGTGTCACATGATCCTTCAGAAATCATCTTGATCCTCAAGAAACATTTCTGATTATTATCAATATTAAAAACAGCTGTGCTGCTTAATCCTTTTGTGGAAACATTGCTTTTCAGGATTCTTTGATGAGCAGAAATTTCAACAGCATTTATTTGAAATAGAAATGTTTTGTCACTTTTAGGTCACATTTGCAGTTCAATTAAATGAATAAAATAGACATGTTTTTGTTATTAGATAGATAGCTTACAACAGCCCTTCACATCACTTTAATAATAAAGCCTACAGATGTTCATGTTAAACGGCCTAAAGCACAATCACCCCAGCTTGAACACAACACACACTCCAGTCTAATGAAAGGCTGAAGGTTGGAGAGGAAATCCATACGGCTCAGGGCAGAACTGGGAAAGATGGGCATGTTTGGGCTCTCCGGGGACGGTTCTCTCCTCTGCGCTTTTGCTGACCCATAATCCAATACAAACAGATGCAGCCGTTTATTGATTTTCCCGCTGCTTCAGCAGAAGATGAATCTCACACCTGCAGTGTGATTCTGGGGAATATGGGGCGTTCGAGACATGGGATGCAGCACTACTGTTGATGTGGCGGTCCAGTAGTTCGGCTTCTGATGTCATGTTTAAACACCGACACGCTTAAATGCATCCTGACCCAGATTGTCACACACACACACACTAGTTTAAAGCTACATCCCAATTCAGAGGCTGCATTCGAAGGCCGATTGCGTCACCGCTGCGCAACGAAGGCTGTCATAATTCGAAGCCTGCATAAAATCCGGCTTCAAAATGCATCCTTCTTTTCCCGGGAAATAAAGGATACAACAGATGAATCCTTCGCAGACTTGCCTACCCAGAATTCATTGCACGCTGGTGACGAATCCAAGTATTGGGTTTCAACTTACTCAAATATCTAATGACACAAATGTAGAACATAAAACTTTAAAGCGATTCAAACAGGGCCTAAAATGAACACTCGTCAAGCGCCAAATGCGAGTAAAAATATGAAACAATGTCATTTGCAACATTTTCATGAATTCTAACAATGCAAAATTGTCCGAACATAAACAAACGTGAACGACGATCAGGCCAGCTGATGGGAGTGTTGCATCGCCATGAAAGTTAAAGCCTTGCCAATTTAAATATTCAAGCAAGAAGATGCGAAAGGGAACTCAATTCTTTATTTGCGCACTGTGTGGGAACTTCTGGGAAGTTTTCTGTGCGCAAACTGAGCTCTATTACACGTCTTCTTGCGCTTGGACAGACATATTCAAACTAAACGATGACTAAATGCCCATCTTGGCAAGTATCCTTGTAAACATAGTCGGTTATGAACGTAAACAGTTGTGTATCAGTATATTGGATCCATGCATTAGCTCTTAAAGTGACAGGAGCCTAATAGTCCCGCTGCTGTCTGTATTTTTAATGTTGATCAAACAACAAAATAATGTCAAAGAACAATCACTAAATTCTCTTGACTGAATAATTTTTGTAACTTTAATAAGGATTAATCTAGGTTTCATGGCTGGTAAAAAAATATTTATGGCTGGTAAATTTTCTTAAGTCACCAGCCATTGGCAGGTGTGGCAAAAAGTTATAGTTTCTTTAGGTCTTGTGTTCAAATGTTGACTTATATCTTACTAAGATACTCTTTATTATGTACAGAAATGGATCATCCGCGCTTCTTCAGCAGTGTAGAAAGCACGCGCACATGGTTGCCAGATACTATTGAAAAGACCGGGTAGAAAACGGGCTCTTTTAACAGAAAAGCTCTGACTGGGGTTTAAATTATTGAAATCTGGCAGCCGTAAGCATGACCGCTCGTAAAAACAGTCTGTAATGTGTTGTCTCCTCCTTTATTCGACAAAAATAAGTGGTTTTGGTCAAGTTTTTATTTTTTTTAAATACATTTCAGTCTCGTCTTTTTTGTCAAAGGATATTGCATGTGTTGATATAGTCACAGTTATGGTTTAATAATGGCATGGGTGTCCTCTCTCATCGTCTTGTCTTAGTCCGGGGGAAAAAAGGTCATCAACGTACATTTTTCGTCATAGTTTTCGTTAACTAAATGAACACTGGTGACAATAAAATATGTAATTTTTTATCTTTTTGACCAAATTTGAGATCCCCCTTCAAATTGTTCTTTTATGGCTGTTGACTTATATCTTACTAAGATACTCTTTATTATGTACAGAAATGGATCATCCGCGCTTCTTCAGCAGTGTAGAAAGCGCGCGCACATGGTTGCCAGATACTATTGAAAAGACCGGGTAGAAAACGGGCTCTTTTAACAGAAAAGCTCTGACTGGGGTTTAAATTATTGAAATCTGGCAACCGTAAGCATGAACGCTCGTAAAAACAGTCTGTAATGTGTTGTCTCCTCCTTTATTCGACAAAAATAAGTGGTTTTGGTCAAGTTTTTATTTTTTTAAATACATTTCAGTTGTCAAGGATATTGCATGTGTTTATATAGTCACACTTATGGTTTAATAATGGCGTGGGTGTCCTCTTCTCATCGTCTTGTCTTAGTCAGGGGAAAAAAGGTCATCAACGTACATTTTTCGTCATAGTTTTCATTAACGAAATGAACACTGGTGACAATAAAATATGTAATTTTGTATCTTTTTGACAAAATTTGAGATCCCCCTTCAAATTTTTCTTTTTTCAGGCTTTCAGGAGGTCTCATGGGTTAATCGGGGGAGTCGAGCCCCCCTGGAACCCCCCCCCCCCCAGGTCCCAGGTCTTGGGTTCAAATGTTGACTTATATCTTACTAAGATACTCTTTATTATGTACAGAAATGGACCATGGTGAACATGTTTAGACAAGTTGCGAACCCTGTTTTATTTTCAGACAGTTGAATATAACTTTCAAAAAAGTCCAGTACAAACCTGACTGTGAACGGCAGCTGTCACAGTTGCTAGACGACAAGAACAATCCTCTGTAAGCTAGACCGTCCCATTTAACACGCTCGGTCTGACCTTCACGGCCTTCGAAGGACGCAGCCTCTGAATTGGGACACAGCTTATATTTGCTCAGATCACATGTGTGTGAACTTTACTCATCATGTATTTTAGCATGATGGTATGATGTGTGGTTGTTTAATATTCATTCTTTAACAAATCACAAATCACTTTTGATTGCACTATACATTTGCAGATAAATTTTGAAAAATACATTTTGCATTCACTCAAAATGTATTTTAAGATTGGAAATGTACTGTGTTTTCTGGCACCTTGAAGTATAATTTCTAATATATTTCCTCATATTATTTGTTTGCTAATTTTAATAAATATATTTTCAATGTAAATATATTTATGTTGTCCAAAATACATTTTGCATTCATTTAAAACGTATTTTTTAGACCAGAAAGGTATTTTTTCTTAAGACTTGACGTATTTTGAATTATCTCAAATATTTCTTCAATATATTTCCTATATTTTAAAATGCATTTTAAGATTGGAAATGTAAAAGGTAACTTCAGGAAAAGTTTGGGCTATAAAATCATATTAATGACATTCTTAAAAATAAAGGCGGTCCAAAAGGGGGGGTTTCACAGTGATGCTAGAAGAACCATTTTTCAGTTCATGAACCTTTCAGTCAACAGTTCATAAAACAGTTTTAATTTTTTTAAATCTTTTGTGGAATGGAAAGACTTCATTGATGTTAAAGGTGGAACCGTATGGAACCGTACCGTAATGGAACCGTACATACTAGTAAAGAACCTTTATTTTTATCTCTGTCTGTATAATGCCAGTGTGTTACCCTGCATCAGGATATCTGGATGTGTGCACTCATGCAAGATTTCAGGGTCGTAAAGTGACACACACACGTCATGTAACGGCAAATGTAATTAGTATCACAGCGAGAGCGTCTCGACGGCTCCTGCTCAGGTGATCTCACCTCCTGCAGCGTCTCCACCATCGACTCCATCTGTTCTCTTCTCGACAGCTCCTCTTCCCATCTGCAACACACAGACACACCTTTGATGAGTATCACAGGGCTGGACGGTATGAATCAAATCTTATATCACACTTTGAGTCATTTTATATCATGGTAACGGTGTGCATAACAATATCATTATTTTATATTATGACAACTTTCCTGTTGTGGCAACAATGTCAAAGTCTCATTTTGTGGAGAATGCTAATCTAACTTTTTTTTAATGGAGCTTAATGGGATCAAACCACAAGATCAGATAATTCATAACAAATAAAAAATCGGACATCAGGGCAAAAACAGATTCACATTATGTAGTAGCAGTAAAAACAAAACAAAAGACTCACTCAAAGCAATGCTCTTTTTTTAAAGTCTTGATTTTGTTTTTGGGCTCTACTAGAATAGGTTTGCAAGCTTGAATGTTCAAAAGCACATTATTTTCCTCATATTCTCCATTGTTGCAGCTAGTCTGTCAGTAACGCTCTGTTTAGTTTCTGTCTCTATGAAGCCCCTCCTTCTGTAAAGCACACTGTGCTCTGATTGGTCGGCTGGAGCAGTGTGTTGTGTTTGGTCGAGCGCTTCGAGTGTGTTTGGGAAATATCCCGCTCCTTTCCATAACCGCCAGTTTAACACACTACTAACTAACTCAACCAGGCCCCGCCCCTTTATTCTGCGTATTAATTATTATAATGAGGAATATTGCAGCGTGTTCGTTCCCGGAAGAAACTCGAGGCGTTTCAGGGAGTTCAGAAACACTGACACTGATATAGAGAAGAACTCCCGCTGGAGGTGCCTCCAGAGGGTAAAATGCCAATGGCAATATATCTAAACCTGTGACAACATCAATTATCATTTTGCCTTATGTTACAGTTACAATTATGCTTATAACCAAAGAGATTTACAACAGAGAAATATAAGTAATTCAAAGCCACAGAGCCAATAATATTCATAGTTTACAATGCCAGGTTTATTAGAAAGCACGATATACCTAACAACAGCCTTTAAAGTCTTGACTTGGTTGGATCCCGTTTGTGATTTTGCAATAATGCAAGTATCTTTGTTGCATTCAAGTGTAAATATCATAAAGCAGTCCTGCCCAGTGATAGCCATTCATTCTCTGATTATAAACACAGGAGCTCGTCATCTCCATTTCAGTGTGATTGATCCTTCAGGTCAGGAATCCTCGCCCGGGGTCTGCTGGCGTCTGTGGTCTGTGCGCCCACCCCTGGTGTCTCTGTAACCCAATACTGACCGTGGAAAACCAGCACAAACTGACCGAAGGGCGGATGTGTGTGAATCATTCATGTTACAGATGATCACTGAAACACTGGAAACATTAACTGGATGCCATTAGCAATATACATATCTAGTTTAGTCATGAGGGCGCAGGCTGATCGGTCCTTTACATGCAATCTGTTAACAATCACATGATTACCACATGGCACAAGCTGATTGGCCTCTGCTGATCCTGCAGCCAATGAGATTGCTTGCTTAATATTTGAATAGTCTGGTTCAGAGTTCCTCTGTTTTATGTATGTCTATTTATGAAGCCGCAGCATATCTTACATGCTCACAGCAGCGTGTCTGTGTATCTGTTAGCAAAGACCACATACATTAACGTTGCCATATTCAGTAACATGCTAAAACTATTTTGAGACTTGTCATGTTTGAAATATACATATTATAAATATATCATATTTAATTAATATATCTTAAAGACATTTAATTCAGCAAGGATGCGTTAAACTGATCAAAAAGATTTTATAATGTTTTATTTATTTCTATTCATCAAAGAATACTGACAAATAATGGCTTCCACAAAAATATGAAGTTTTTTTTTCAACATGGATAATGAATATTTCTTGAGTAGAAAATCAGCATATTAGAGTGATTTCTGAAGGATCATGTGACACTGAAGACACTGAAAAATTCAACTTTGGTCACAGGAATAAATTACATTTTAAAATATATTCACATAGAAAACAGCTATTTTAAATAGGAATTATATTTCACAGTATTACTGTTTTTACTGTATGTTTGATCAAATAAATGCAGCAAAAGAGACTTCTTTCAAATTCACTAAAAAATCATACCGCCCCAAACTTTTGATCGGTAATATAAATACATATATATGAATATATATAATTGTGTTACAAGGATGATTAATAATAATATTGATAATATTAACAATAAATATATTTGGGTTTGCATAGAGATTTGGATGCATGTTTAAAGTATAGAATCAAACATTATTTCATTATGTGGTCTCTGTTTGGTTTTTAGCAAGTACATTAAAACCAGGAAACAAGAAACCACAACCCCGAGAACAGCTTCTGAAGCACTAAAAGCATTACTTACATACATGCATCGTCTGCTTACAGCCTGCAAACTATGATTGACAGCTGTAAAAAGGCAGTTTATCAAACTTGTAAACAGAATGTAGCGTGTTTGCACGCCGGAGGGCTTCTTTCGACAGGGAATCAAATCATTTCTGAGGCATCACTCCCTGTTGCTACAGCACGAAAATCCAGCATTGAGTCTTGATCACATCCACGGCCAGCTGAGGTCAACACTCGGCCGGCATCACCGTTACTACGGGGAAGTAAACAGTTCACTTCCCTCCTCGTGAATGAGACACAGACCCATGTGATGTCAGCATACTAATTAGGGCACTTGATAATCTCGAGTGGCTGAACTGGAGACTGCTCTATAGACACACACACACATGCTCTCAAACGCACATAAAACACTTCAGCTAAACACTTGCCTTCCCAAAACACACACTGTCGACCTTTCCTTTATTGTTGCCACAGAAACTGTGGCAGAAAACACACACTTTAAACCAAGGAAACCTCTTGAAAATGGGCAAAACACAAGTTGTTTGTCCTAAAAAGTTCACACACATTCACTTCTGCAAACTACAAACACTGAACTATTATTTACAATGGCATTCAAAAATGTGGCTCAGTGTCAGGAAGATTGTTTAGATGCATTAAATGAATATGAATTTAATCAAGATATCTATCTATCTAACCCAATAACCTGCTAACCTTCCGTACAGTAAGATATTTGATCTCCCGCTGGTCACTGTATTCTCTCTCTCTCTCTCTCTCTCTCTCTCTCTCTCTCTCTCTCTCTCTCTCTCTCTCTCTCTCTCTCTCTCTCTCTCTCTCTCTCTCTCTCTCTCTCTCTCTCTCTCTCTCTCTCTGTGTGTGTGTGTGTGTGTGTCTGATTGGAGCGTGGGAGATATGGCTGGACTGATGGTGATCGAACGCTGTTCCTAAAGTGCTGGTGTGTGAATCACGCTGGTGCAGAGCTCTGCAGGTCACTGGAGTTCATCATCCGCATCAGCCAATCACAGCACAGCACAGCGCATCACTTCCTGCTGGAGGCAGGGTGGCGTCACCACTGATGCAGAGGACAGAAGGACACAATCTGATCACAATGGACAGTCTGGACGCTTTACAGGGTGAAGAGAGTCTTACTGTCATTAAGTGATCTCATGAATATTTCAACAATATATACTATATAGAGAGATATTAAAGCATACACTATGAGATGCATGCATTTTTCACTGAGATATTGGATATGTTTACATTCATGCAAAGCTTTATTTTCCCCATGGACAGAAACTGCAGTGTTGCAGCAGTGAAAATATTCTGCCATCAGGTTCAAGATATGACTCATGATATGAGGTATTTGATCTTCAAAATTAGTTTTTGTGATTTTTAGTCCATGTTTGTTGCCTTTGAAGTCATCTATATGATAGTACATTTAACTAAATTAACTAGCAGCTGATGTACATGATATATAAATAATAAACGATAAACTAAATATAAATAATAAACTAAATAATAAAGAGCGACAATCAGCCAGCGTCTATAACACAATGGTTATTCACTTCACCTAAACCCACAATTATATCTAGAGCAAATCGTGAGGAATGATTTGAATCCAGTCAACACTGAACCTAATCTCATCTGGACAGAGTCAGACAGGAATGACAGCAATAATAAGAGAACTAATTCATTCCCAAACAAACCCCATAAGGACAGCTGGACCGGTGACAGGCTAATATAGACCTTACAAGGACAGATGAGAAACGACAGTCATCACACAGACATCTGGCTACTGACCGCATGCCTTATGAATGAGTCCCATCATGCACTGCACACATGACTCAGTGTCACTAAAACACCTCAGTTAATGTCATTGCTGCTCGAACATCATCAGTCACTGACTGATGACCTAGTTGGGGAATACAAGTAGTACAAAAATGAATTACATTTCAAATAGGTTGTAAATGTGAATGTTGTCAGAGCCAAAACCAGCCAGAAATTATAACTCATTTAGCCAGTTGATGAGAAGACAGACTCGAACGTTTCCCATCATTCTCTACAGGAGCTCAAGAATAATAAAATGCACAGATAAAGCAGGTACTGCATCTTTTGGTCTTCTTTATTTGTTGCATTAGCTCTAAAAAGCTTATAGAGGGGAAAAATATGCATGGCCAAACTCATAAATACTAATATCCCAGGAGGACTGACCACTTCCAGAGGGATATGTTAATATCTTGTATATGAGAGGGAAAATGTTTACGGCCAGCCGTTTGCATACAGTAATGAAGGTCTCTGGCTATAAAAGTCATGTGTTATGGGTCTGTTTCTTCTACACCCCTGAGCCATCTTGGATGAGAGCACATCGCGTGCAGATTAAATGCTTAAAGCACTGCAACCTGTTCCCTGACTTTTTTTTTCTTTCTTTTTTTCTGTGACAATTTATTCTACTTGTCTCAATCTATTCAAAGGTGTGTTGACCAGTGATTCATCTTAGCTGAAATACTGCTGCATGCGCAGAAATAAAATGCAGGAAATCAGCGAGTTGTTTGTTCGTAGAGTTTATGAGTCTATGATTAACCTGAGATCCTCAGGAGAGAAGGAACACATCTTTCTGTGCTCATTCAGTGTGTGTGTGTGTGTGTGAGCGGACAGCAGGCTGACCATAATCAAAGTCATAAATCACACACACATACACAGTGATTGATCACTAATACTCTTTCCCTGGCACGTTCATTGGTCCTTCCGTCTACAGCCTGCAACATCTTCTTCACCATCATGTGAGTTTATTGCGTGTCGAGAGCAGATATTTCCTAAATCTATCTCATATTTAGGGCTCGATTAAATCCTTTTTATTTTTAAATTCCTTTAAATTCAGTGTTTTTCATTTGCATTTTTCTAGATTCCATTTAAAACGTTAATCTAAAAATATTGAATAATCTAAAAGGATGTCTAATCAAATGAATTCTTCAAACTGAAATTGAATTAACCTGAGATTAATAAATGTAATCATTTATTGCATTTTTAACAATATTAGGGCTCTATGAAATGTGCTTTTATTTTTTCAGAAATTCTGTGGCGTCTTAATTTTCTGGATTCTGTGCTTTATGACTTAAAGCAAATCTATGATCAAAAATGGTGGTAATCAAATAAAACAATTTGATTAATCTTTTAAAATGTAATCAATTAAAGGATAAAAGGATTTAACAAACAACATGAGCGTATTAATTGTGAAGCTTGCTTTAAGAAGCACAACAATGTTTTCCACTAGACCTGTTTAAAAGAATCTGGAGTTGGGCAGGTCGAGGCAGAAACCTTCAGAATACCCCGATGTGTTTCTTGAAGTGCATCCAAATAATTATCGCAAGTTATTGAAAAGGGAAATTCAGTTGCAAAACCAAAGAACATTTACATAATTGTGCAGAATATAAAAGTCATACAGGTTGCGGCACTGGAAAAAGAAACACTGAAATGATCAGGGACAATACAGCGTCCTAAAGGCTCATTCTACGTAACCTGTTATTCCACATAAATCATGCAGTTGACACACACACACACGCAGACATACACACACACATACATACATACATACATATCTTATATTTCCATGAGGCCTCTCTTCTTCCTGAATACTGCTCTGCAAATAGAGTGAGAAAATAACTTCAAAATGATTTCTGAGTGTATCAGTAACGGTTGACCTGACGCCAGACTGAGGACAGACCAGTGTCTGAACGGGCCCTTGAGAACTGGTTAGGAAATGTGGATAAGTGTGTGTGTGTGTGTGTTTGTGTTTGTGTGTGTGTGTGGTCCTGGTAAAGCCTACATTGTGGACCAAATCTGTCCCCACAAAGATAGTAATACCAGTCATTTGTGACATTTTGGGGACATTTTTAAATCATTCAAAATGAAAAATGTACAAATGCAGAAAGTTTTCTGTGATGGATAGAATATACAGTTTCATCAGTATAAAAATCATTATTTCTATGTAAATAAAACATAAAAAACAACTTGTGTGTTTGTGTGTGAATTTTGCTTAAAGATGCCCTAGAATGTTTTTTATTTTTATTTTATAATGTTTCCTGGGTTACCCTTATAATGTTAGTATGTTTTTTAGATAAAAAATAATCATAATTTAGAAATAAATGGCATTTTTCCTAGCCTGCTTTTTTTTAGCCTCTGATTTGAACACTCTGTTTGAAGGGGCGTGTCTGCTGTGGGATTCAGTGTAACCGCGGCCACTGCTGTGATTGGCTGTGGGATTCAGTGTAACCGCGGCCACTGCTGTGATTGGCTGACATGCTTGCATATGTAATAGCAACGCATTACATGTGAAACTCTCTCCCGAATACTTTTACTACTGCTATTATACGTTTTTACTATAACAGCTATCGAGATTAACGAATCGTGAGATGTTTTTAAAGTATTTAGATCTATTCCCATCACATAAAATGTTGCCATGATGAGCATTGAGCAGATGACAGTGTGTTGATCGCGAGAATGAAGATCTTATCATTGCAAAGCAGTTTCTGCACTCTCTCTGCTTTCCCCAATGCAAACACGATGATGTAAATACAGTAAGAGCTTCGTTGTGCAGTAACGTGCGTCATTAATTGAGATAGGTCCGACTGCAGAACCGCAGAACCATACGTCATAGCAGTGTGAGGATGACAGCGCCAGCCTGACAGTCTGATGCCGGAAGTGGGCGTGGCCAGGCATTGCGCTACTTCTGTGTTTTAGAACGTTTCAAAGTTTAAAACAATGCTTTAAATATTTGTTTAAACGATTTAATTAAAGATATGTTTAAGATGTGTATATATATATATATATATATATATATAGTTGTGTGTATACAGGTGAAACTCGAAAAATTAGAATATTGTGCAAAAGTTCATGTAATTCAGTAATTCAAATTAAAAGGTGAAACTAATATATTTAGTATATATATATATATACATATGCATGATTATACTTTTCAGAGGGCCAACATTTCTGTATTTAAAATCCTTTTTTGTATTGATTTCATGTAATATTCTAATTTTCTGAGATTTTAAATTCGGGGTTTTCATAATCTGTAAACCATATTTATCAAAATAATAACTTTTGCACGATATTCGAATTTTTCGAGTTTCACCTGTATATATATATATATATATATATATATATCAAATATTATAAAATATAATAATTATTTGTCCTATTAACAAAAGACAATATACTACTATTAAAAATGCTTTTCAATTCAATCAAATGTTCAAGCTTTGTTTTAATTTTATTATTATTTTTGTTTAAAGCTTTATTCAATTTATATTGTTAATCATTTGACACAACAAATGGATAAAGTATAATTTTAACTTTTAAAAAACTATTTTGTTAATACTCAACCATTTCACAACTAACAATTTTTTTTCACAGACCAAACAACATAATTCTATGGTGGACTGAAACAAAAATTATTAAATAAATACAATTATTTTTTTCCTCTGAAATGGCAAAAGCATCACACACAGATGTACCTGCTCTAAATAGCTAAATAATAGTAATTAAATAAAAAATAAAAATCGAACTAAATAAAATAAATTATAAAAAACAAAATCAAACCAAAGAAAATAAAAGCGAGTGTCATGACGAAAGGCGCCTCATGAAATCATCAGGATTAACTCCATGTGTATGGAGTTTTGATTTATTTAGTTTATTTGTCACTTAAGAATTATTGTTAAATGTGTGCCTGCATAACTTTAATAAGATTTATTTTCTTTGGTTTGATTTTGTTTTATATAATTTATTTATTTGATTTATTTTGATTTTATATTTTGATTTAATTACTATTATTTATTTGGAGCAGGTACAGCTAGTGTGTGATGCTTTTGCTATTTCAGAGGGGGGGAAAACACATTTTATTTAAAAAATGCTTTTCAATTAAATCAAATGTTCAAATGCTCAAGCTTTGTTTTCGTTTTATTATTTTGTTTGTTTTAAGCTTTGTTCAATTTATATTGTTAATCATTTGACACAAAACAGATGCATAAAGTATCATTTTAACTTAAAAAACACTATTAACATTTGTTAATAGGCTACATTGCCTGTCTTTTGTTAATAGGACAAAACATAGTTATTATACTTTATAATTTTATAAATATTATATTTTATAATATTTTATTGATATATATATATATATATAGGCCTATCTCTTAAATATATATTTTGAATTAAATCGTTAAAAAATATATTCATAATAGCATTGTTTTAAACTTTCTAAAACACAGAAGTAGCGCAATGCCTGGCCACGCCCACTTCCGGCATCAGACTGTCAGGCTGGCGCTGTCGTCCTCACACTGCTATGACGTATGGTTCTGCGGTTCTGCAGTCGGTTACTATTGCATTAATTTCATAACGAGTTTGGCAAGTGTCCAGATAAACTCGCGCTGTGTGGAAAGATTGTTCTTTGATCGCTTTCTGTATATAATTTGTTCACAATTTAAATACGATTATTTTCATCCTACTAAAAGAAACGATGTGAAGCTGATATTTTAGTCACTGGCTTGACTTACTGATGCATAAACAGTATTGAACGATTTTGAGAGAAAGATTACCTGTCTGAACTTGAACAATTACACATCAGAAAGTGTTTTTTGGTAGCTCGATCCGAGGCCAGCTCTGTATTGGCCCAATTTGAGGAAACCCTCGGTGAAATGTTTGGAAATTTCCAGAGAAAATAAAATTAACCCATTGTTTGTTCAGAGGCTCAGATGAAGGAACTAAAAAATACTTTTGTGTTCATGTGTACATCCACACTGAGCAACTGCCATGCTTCGGCTGCGCAGTTCCGCCTGGCATTGAGGGCTGGCATTATGCAAATATTTGTAGGCGTACATATTAATGATCCCGACTATTGTGTGGAGAACCGACCGTTTTTCAGGGGTGTTTTTCATAAACGTGAATTAAATGAGAACGCGAAAACAGTCCAGTTTGAGATTCACTCTATGTCATGTCCATGCACTGAACTCTTGTTATTTGACTATACCAAGGTAAATTCAATTTTGAATTATAGGTCACCTTTAAAGAAAATGATGCTTATTTTTAAGTTTGTGCAAAAAGGGGCATGTCTTTGCATTTTTTCAAATTATTAACTATTTATTGAACACCGATCTCTAATCATATTACTGTTGCCAATAAAAAAATAATTTAAAAAAATCCTTGGAAACCATGCATAACAGTGGTTTTACACACATTTAATAATATTTCCATTTTTCATAACTCGTCTCTTATCTGAGGTAAAATCACTGTTATGCCGGCCCTCTTGTGGCTTTATTGACATGGGATTTAAAAAGACATTAACCCAGGGTTAACTGCGGTGTGAAAAGCTTTAAGAGAGCTTAGAAGACGCCCAACACAAGCTCAGTCCAAAAACTAGGGTGTGATTCAAAAAAAGAAAATAAGTGTCATGAAGCACAAAATGATGAGGGATTTGGAGGCTCACGTGTGGGTTTAGTGATGAAACCTGAGGGAAGCAGACATGTGTGAGAACAGGTGTGGACATTTAATACAACAGCTGACACAGTCATGCGTATCTGAGCAGCTGGAGAAGCAGAAGTGGGAGACCAGTCACCGTTCACAGCCCTGGCATGGGTCAGCAGGGAAGACAATGCAAATAACCGAAATAAGCAAGCATAACTCGATCAAACGCTCAATGCAATTCACTCCTGTGTTGGCATACTTCATATGAAACAAAGTTGAAGCATGAACTTGTATTTTTTTAACCGTCTGCTGCTGTTCGTCGTTTTTGACTGAAAAATGTAACGTTTCATTTTTTTTTAAAGAATATTTTACTTTATCAGAATGGTATGAAACTTGGTAAAGGTTTTGGCACTTGCTGTGTGAACAAAAAATAAATATATCATGGACATGATTCAAAAAGGTTAAATGGTCTTGAAAAATATAGTCACTTGAATTGTTCATGGTCAAAACTGAGCGCAAGCGTTTGGAACTAAATCTGACTGAAAACTCCTTTTTTGAACTTGTTTAGATTCATAGCTTTAATTTTCTCACAAATATATATTTCATATCAAATTTTATAATAGTATTTTTGTGCATTTTTAATCATAACAAAGGTCTATAACTTTTTTTTCACGTCAGCAATAATCTGCCAAGTGTCTTCTTTAAAAAGAGACCAAACTTAGGCTAAATCTGAGCTCAAAAGTATTCAAAGAAAAGTACTCAAAGAAATCTGAGCAGCAGGGAAACAATGCAAATGACCGAAATTATCATGCATATAATGATATTAATATAGATAAATACAAAAAAGCTTATCAAGCAGAAAACGCAGCTGCATTTTGCACAAACTCGTGTCACAAAGTGATTAATTATTCGTGTTAATTTTTTTTGCATGTTGTTGGGCCATTGTGCTATATATATATTGCAATATCAATATTGATATATTTGAATATGTCATTTTAAGGATATGTTTTGCTCTAATGATGCCGGATGACGGGCCGTCACGGCTAATCCAGCCTCCTGTCGGGCCCCGGATAGCCTCATCGCACCCAGTGTGTTCAGCAATGTGCCGGGACGTCCCGCTAAACAAACTCATTATCTCATATCCCTGTCATCTCATGTGCACTGCTGCCACGAGCTGTCACGCTCCACATCTCAACGCACACCCAACCATAATACACCTCAACGGCTTCAACATAAACAAGGTGCGGCCAGAAAATACTTTGCATGTTAATTCCCATCTTCTTCTGGAGAAAGAACACTTAATTGATGTTAATAGCTTGTTATCGCAGCCAAGAACAGTTAAATACGAGTCGGTCCTGTGTGATAGCTTGCACTGCTGACGCTCAGGGCGGTATTATTCATTGCCACTCCTCATAGGTGGAAAAACCTACTTTTGATCCAAAAACCACAAGGCTTGTTAGGACTGATATAACTTATAGGACTGTGATATAACTTGATATAAAGGTGTGATTTAAAGGTTTGTTTTGTTCGCTTTAGCAACACCCAAAATACAAGATAACTTTATCCTCTAGTTGACCCACGGTTTCTCAATTGTGCCAAAAAGCGGTCATCGGTGCAAGAGTAACAGGGCTAATAACGAATTCTCTTTATAGAAGTGGAGTTGCAAAGGGTCGATAATGCATTAAAGTTCACAAAAAGATCTTTA
Source organism: Rhinichthys klamathensis goyatoka (assembly GCF_029890125.1). Classification (NCBI taxonomy): domain Eukaryota; kingdom Metazoa; phylum Chordata; class Actinopteri; order Cypriniformes; family Leuciscidae; genus Rhinichthys; species Rhinichthys klamathensis. Next base: position 764,153 of record NW_026606657.1, on the reverse strand, counting down.
AATCACCCAGAATTTAGCAAAAGGCTTTGAACTAAAGTGCCAGACCTTGCGGGGTCTAGAAAGCCCTGTTGTTATTATGCAGCAAATGCTTTGATATTTGCACAGTTGTGATTCATTTTTAGTGAAAAAGCTAATCAGTAACACTTTATAATAAGTATAGTGTAATAAAATACTTACAAATCATAGTATATTTAATCAATAGTTTAATTATACATTAATGAGAGCTTCATTCAATGCCACTGTAATTAACACATTATTGTTTGATTAGCTCATATGTAAAGAGTTATAATGCTTTGTTTACAACTTATTAACAGTAAATAGTTATCACTTTAGATGAGGTCACTGAAAATGGGAAATTACATTCATTAAGTGCTTTAAACCAACCTTTATTAGACATTCATTGCATTCATATTCAGTGTTCATTAAAATGTTTACAAATACATTGAACACACACGCACACAAAAGGTTTCCATGTTGTACTCCATGTTTCATTCTTTCAATTTATTTTTAAGTGGTTATGTTTAACTTTGGAGCTTAATGCATTTGTACACATTTTAATGAACACTTAATAATAATGCAATGAATGTCTAATAAAGGTTGGTTTAAAGCACTTAATGTCATTTTCCCTTTTTCCTTGACGTCATCTAAAGTGAGAACTACTTACTGTTAATACGTTGTTAACAAAGCCAACTAAACGATAACACTTTGTTAATTACAGTGACAATGAATGAAGAACTCACTAGTTCTATATAGTCTATTATTATTATAACTACAGTTTATAAACTATTAATTAACTATTTGCAAATTATTTGTAAATACTTTATTACACTGTACTTATTATAAAGTGTTACCAGCCAGTCAAGACCATGATATTGTGAATATGGTTACAGCTCATGCATATTAATACAAATAATATACTGTACGTAAATATCAACAGGGTTTGAAATTAACATGCTGACTTTAGTGCTGATCACTTTATGAATTAACAGCCTGTCCATTAATCTCCAACATGTTAAAGATTAATTTCAAACCCTGATTATATGTATAAAATGTTGAAATTGAAATGTGTGTTCTCAGATCATATTTATTAGTTACCATCCAGTCTGCTTGAATATGGTATTTTCAAAGGCATGGCATAATATTCTAAATATGCACACATCTTTAAATTTTATATTAATGTGGCAATACCTTAAAATTACGCATCCACTACTATCAAGTACTAAAAGAGATCAGAATCATTCATTTCATTACAAAGCACATGTCTGCTTCCACAGGCCGCTCATTAATCTCAGGGAACAACACGTCACGGATGACACATGCCCTGTGTCGTCATGTTAACACTGGACATGTGCGAGCCTGGCACAGATCAGCCCGTCTGAATCAGAGAGCGGTCCACCCTAAACCTCCTCACACACCCATTCCATCAGCATGAGATGGACACGCATCGAGATATCTAACCACTGACTGAAAGACTGTGAGGAGCCGTCTGTCAAACTTTAATGCTCTTTTAATCTGATGACCATCACTGAAACATGACTACATCTCACACTGCCCACGGATGGATGGATGGATGGATGGATGGATGGATGGATACGGAAGGTTAGCAGGTTATTTAGATAGATAGATAGATAGATAGATAGATAGATAGATAGATAGATGGATGGATGGATGGATGGATGGATGGATGGATGGATACGGAAGGTTAGCAGGTTATTTAGATAGATAGATAGATAGATAGATAGATAGATAGATAGATAGATAGATAGATAGATAGATAGATAGATAGATAGATAGATAGATAGATAGATAGATAGATAGATGGATAGATGGATGGATGGATGGGTAAGGAAGGTTAGCAGGTTATTGGGATAGATAGATAGATGGATGGATGGATGGATGGATGGATGGATGGATGGATGGATGGATGGATGGATGGATGGATGGATGGATGGATGGATGGATGGATGGATGGATGGATGGATGGATGGATGGATGGATGGATAGATAGATAGATAGATAGATAGATAGATAGATAGATAGATAGATAGATAGATAGATAGATAGATAGATAGATAGATAGATAGATAGATAGATAGATAGATATTAAGACTAATATTTGCAATTACCAGGTAAGTTGGTTCTTTGATAGTTTATAGTAATAACGTCCCTCAGGAGAAGCCGCTCTCTGCGTTCGGATAATTAGTGCGTTCATTTTTAAAACCGCAGAAGAGGAAGAGAAGTCTCCAGAACCGAAGCCTCGGGCTCCTGCTCGATCCTCAGCACTGAAGCTAAATAACGTTACAGCTGCGCTTCAATTATTCATGCGGGAGAAAGAGTCTGTGCTGAAGGAGTCTCTCACACCCCCGTTTGATCTGCTCAGTTTTGTGTAAGATCATTGGGGTGTAAACCATGATAAAATTAAAAAATGCTATTTATTTTAAATCTTTTGTAACATTAAAAATGTCTTTACTGTCACCTTTGATCAATTTAATGCGCCCTCGCTGAATAAATGAATGAATTTCTTTAAAAACAATCGTACTGACCCCAAAGTTTTGAATGGTAGCGTGCCGTGTTATCATCTTAAAAAATACATGGTTTATTGCATTTTGATATTGAATTTTTGGTATAAAAATGACTAGCAGTTCAATCAAATAATGAGTGAAAATGATATCACTTCCAGTTCATTCATCACACTGGAAATGGAAGGTCAAGTCGGGTGAACTGCATTGTGGGATACAGTGTGTCACGCAGTGGATCCATACTACACATTTCAGCAAATGTAGCCGGTCAGAGGGGATTTCATGTACAGCACATCTGCATAATGTCCACAGTAAGACTATAGAGAGAGAGATAGAGAGAGAGACACAGAGAGAGAGAGAGAGAGAGAGAGAGACACAGAGAGAGAGAGAGACACATAGAGAGAGAGAGAGAGAGAGAGAGAGAGGGGAACATGTCGGCATGCTGATCCCAATATTTATATCTCACTTAAGAGGTTAATGTATGTTTTCATAAAGAAGTCACGACAGAATGTTGAACCAGACTGCAGTTTATCTCACACACACACACACACACACACACACACAGGCACGCACGCACACACACACACACGCATGCACACACACACACGAGCATGCACATACGCGCACCCACACACACACACACACACACACTCTGTGCTCTGGATCCAGCAGGTTGGCTGTTCAGAAGCTATAGATACAACAGTCAGTTCACTTTATAAGTAGCCCAATGATTTCTTCTTTTCTGCAGTGATGATAAAGAAAAGACTGTTTTAGTGGTGGAGCAGCGGAAGAGAAATATCACTGAAGTGTCTAGGAAATCAATAATCTTCACAAACTCAGCGGGTTTGACCAATCATTGCACATGGATTTTCACGCAGTGCAAAGACACTAACGTCTTCTTTCTCTGAATGGTGCAATATTGTGAATGTCTCATTCAACAAGCACATTTTTTTATGAGAAATGTATATAAAAACCAATATATTTAGAAGCGTTTCGCTTTTGCTCCAGCAAAAGACAGACAACTAACATATTGTTGATTAGTAACAGTGTTAGCAATCCAGCATCCCTAATACTATTGCTCATATTAATTTCACTAAGTATTCAACTTCAGAGGGAAGTATACCTTTAATTATGCGTGTGCTATTACTTTTCTAAGTGCATAATCATAATAGTATTACATAACCAGAAGCACCAGTATTTCAATGAGACAGAAAACCAAGAGGAAACCAATTTCACAGAGATTATTAAATTCAATCATGATGCTCTGCAATATCAAATGATTACATTTTAAAATCAAATTTACTTCATAATATACCATTACCAATAAGTAGATGCAAATAATTGCATGCATCACTATTTGCTGAGAAAAATCCCTATACTGTACATAATATATTCAGAATGCAAAGATATTATTGAGACATTTTACAGACTGAAAAGTGGCCTTATATATGATATATTTTAGTGATGCATTAAAAACTCAATGCAATCTTGAATCCACACTCTACTCATTTAGATAACACACAAGTTAGCAAACATACACTCAATACATGCTCAGATCTGGGAGGTTGTTTGTGTATATTTGAGCATTATAGCTAAGCTATTGTTAATAAGCCTTAACGATAATCACTTCTTCAGACTTAAACAAAATGGGGATCTGCACTTCCCAAACACTGAGTGAATGATATGTGTGTGGTGTAGTGTACCAGTGGTCCACATGCAGTGAGCTTCAGTCAGCACTAAAGAGCAGTGTGGGGCTCGGATATCTCAAGCAGGAACAACTACAGACACATGAAGAAGGCTTACATGCACAATGTGAACGCTGAAACCTGTTAACCTAGACGACGCTCAAATAAACACACACTGCTTATACGGCCAGAAAACACACGTGCATCGTCTTCTGACACCAAATGCATCATCATTCACATCATTTCATGTGTTAATAAGCATGTTCTGCTTGTTGCCAATTAATTATGCACTTAGAGGAACAATTATTTTATTTCTACTAATTCACATGGATCAAACTAATGATTCTCTGCGCGTCATTAACCAACACTCCTCTGAGAGATGAAGCCACTGAAGCGGTTAGCTGTAATGGACATGCAATCTGAGAGCATTTACAATCAGTAGGCTATCTCAAGTCTAGGCATTTATTGCCATTATTGGCTCACATGAGCATCTGGTTCTTAGTATGTATTTAGGGTGTTGCCAGACCCAGTAAACAACAACCTTTTAGCCATTTTTAAGGTTTGTACAAATGTTCATAATGTCAGCCTATGGCCTTTATTGGCTGCTCGCGAACAACGTCAACTTATTACTTTGACCCTCAAACAGTTTGTTTTGTGTTGTTCATGTCGAGAAGTCGCTGCGAATCCACTTTGCATGCACTTCAAAAGGATGAGGAATCGTGCTGGAACTGATATGGAAAAATCACAGCAGACTGGGCCATCTGACCAATCAGAGCAGAGTAGACCAATCACAACAGACTGGGCCATCTGACCAATCAGAGCAGAGTAGACCAATCACAACAGACTGGGCCATCTGACCAATCAGAGCAGAGTAGACCAATCACAACAGACTGGGCTATTTGACCAATCAGAGAAGAGAAGGCTTACGGAAAGGAGGGGTTTAGAGAGACCGAATCATTTATCGAACCGTTTCAGACACCGTGAGAAAAGAGCTGATGCTGCAAAATACATTATGAGAAAATGAACGGGTTTTTTGGCCTTTGATGCATATAAACCTATTGTAGGAGACCTGCAAAACAAAATTAGGAGCCTTTAAAATAGCATAATAACTATAAGAAGTTTCATTTATCTTCACTTATGGACTAAATGGTTGGTAAACTTCCTGTAGAACATACAAACGAATCTCTAACAAAAAAAACAACAAAGATATTGTCATCATTTCATATCCTAACTTGTCCGTGGCCCATTTTAAGGGGGCCTGTGTGATGTCATGGCCATCGCAGACAAAGACGAGCCCACAACAGCAACAGTGTTCAACAGGGCCTGTGTATCACTCACATGTGATTCATACACACGTTTCCTCTTCGCTCGCCTTCATTTTGAGCTCATTGTTGTAGCTTTTCTGAAGGATAAGGCAGCAGTATTTACTAGTGAGTCAGCACATGCCTGGGCAAAGAGGGCACACACACACACACACACACACATTCACGCGGCTCCTCTGAGGTCACAGTGTTTGAAGTCATTCAGAAGTCATGCATTAATAAAACCCATTCAACATCCAGCTGTAATCTCATTTACAAAGGCTGCATGGAAATCATGAAATCTTTCATCATGTCTGTCTCATATTACACTCTAAAACCATTAGAACAAAATGGGAAATTATATTTAGCAAAGGGGAAAGAATTAATAAAACAAAATAATAATTTTAGGAGCATAGTTTTCAGCACATTTTACCCTCAACTTTTCATTACTGTAAATGCAAAAACTTAACCTCATTACTGCAATGCATCCTATTGCTTTACTTTTACTATTCCATTTATGTCAATTATTTTTCTGTTTTATCTTCAATAGTGTTCAATCAAGCATATTTACATTTTTTGTATTACAGTAATGAGATTTTCATGAAAATGATGTCACATCATAATGGCCATAAAGTATGTCTTATTGTCAGTATGCAATTATTTTTGATTCAGACATCATCTTGAAATGTTTTGAGAGATTCACAACCTATCAAGTCTCTGAATTTCTGTGCACCCCAATGAACTGGGCAAACAATGAACTAAATCACTGGGCAAGTGTAATAAAGAGGTTCTCGTATCATATTTCTGAAGACAGCTGCAATATTTTGCAGGAGGACTGGAGGACTTTAGCGGCTGAGCATTGCCAGAAAGGCTGGTATATTTAGAGGTGACCATATAATAGTAATCACTTACTGCTGTCGGAACAGATGGAAAAACCTCACCAGAGCGCTCAAGTCTCTGCCTTCACAAGATCATCTTTATAATCAGCCACATGCAAAAAAAATGATGTGATTGCATCTTTAAAGAACTCAATTGCATATATCCTTGATGAAAGTCCTAAAGAATAATTTCTCAGAAATGTTTCCCATATAAACCCACCAACATCATTTGTCCTGTGGACTCTGTCTGTCCAGCTGTCCTGCATACAAAACTGGGCCCTTCAATATATGCTGTTCACCTGCCAAGAAATTCTGCTGCAATGAATCAGTCGTTCAGGCCTACAGAACTGTCCCAAACACACACCTCAACCAAAGCATCAGTAAACACAGTATACTTACTTTCTCTTGTACTCATCCCTCTCTCGCTTGACTTTGGCCAGGACGTTATACAAGGCTCTTAGTTCTGGGGTGATGGTGTCGATTTGGACCCCGACCCCGTCCGGATGGGTCCAGGAGACTCCGGGTCCCTTCACGCGCTCCCCATGTCTCAGAATATGCGTGTAACTCCAGATGGTGCCTGGAAGTCTGGACTCCAGAGAGTCAGTCTGAACGGCCACCTCACGCGTGAAGGAGAAGCCGGGATACCTCGGCTGACTGGAGGCTTGCTTCAGCTGGCTCTCCAGGAGTTTGTTCCTTCTCTCCAGCTCATGGACTTTGGCGAGGAAGCAGCGGAACCTCAGGTTGAGGGTCTTGAGCACATGTATGTTGGATCCCAGGTCGTTGCGCAGAGCTCTGGGCACCGCGTCCGATGGCGCACCGCTCACCACACCGCCCAGAAACCCCTCTCCAAACAACAGAGAACTCATGCTTTCGTACAGAACCAGTGCGCTTTACCTCAATTCAAATCCTTCAGATTCTCTCTGAAGCTGGTGTGTCTTCTCATGCGTAAAAAACCCTCATCGATCGAGCAGAAACAAGCAGTGCAGTCATTATCTGTCTATCCTTCCAGGACGCGTCATGTTCTCCATGGGAACGGGGAGGAATATCGGAGCACACTGTGTGTATGTCAGCTCATTCCTGAAACTCCGGGACATCTGGAGATCTGCGACTCATCTCAGTGATATTAGCGCAAGAATGAACTCCAAACTGTCCGATCACACTGATATTATTCACACAGACTCTTCCGGGTGACTCCGTGATCGCGCGACTGTTTTATAGCAACCGGCGGGACGGGATCGAGTTTCAGACTCCTAAAAGAAGGAGATCCGCAGCGGACTCTCCGCCCTCGCCAGCGCCACACACACACACACACACACACCCCGGGACGCGCAGGCGCGCACTCGCGCACACAGGACAGGAGGGAGTGCAGGACAATATCGCCCCCTCAACAAACTCCACACTTTTTATTTCTTAATACTGTAAGTCTATATATTATAATCCGATTTCAAAGACGCACCATTTTAAAAGACCCACAAAAGCACAAACCAGTTAAGAAGTTGAGAAAAACAAAACGTTTTCTCAGTGCTCGTACCTAAGAATCTAACAAATGCACGTGTCAGAGTAGGCCTATACTTTATTTTGGGTTTGCTGGTTGTTGTTGTTTTGCACTGTTTGTAATAATAAAATGCGCTTTTGCAGTAACATAAATAGGTAGCCTACACTTTAAGCAATGATGGATAATTCTCTTAATAAGACAAAAGAAAGCAATAGATAAATTGAAAAAAAATCTAAAAATAACTGATCAAAAAAGGTTGCTTATGTTGATTATGTCGAAAAAAATATTTTGACATTTAAAACGATTTCGCTCATCCTGCATTTAAAAAAAATGGTATATGATGCAAAAAAGTTTATGTTATTTAAATGTTCTATCTATCTATCTATCTATCTATCTATCTATCTATCTATCTATCTATCTATCTATCTATCTATCTATCTATCTATCTATATATCTATCTATCTATCTATCTGTCTATTTATCTATCTATCTATCTATCTATCTATCTATCTATCTATCTATCTATCTATCTATCTATCTATCTATCTATCTATCTATCTATCTATCTATCTATCTATCTATCTATCTATCTATGTAGTTTTAGGTCACTCACCAAGGCTGCATTTATTTGATAAAAAAAAAATACAGAAATATTGTGAAATATTTTTTGCAATTTAAAATGTTTTCTATGTGAATATATAGTCAAATGTAATTTATTCCTTCAGAAATCATTCTAATATGCTGATTTATTTGCTGCTCGGGAAACATTAGGATTAATATCAATGTTGAAAACAGTTGTGTACAATCTTTGATGACTAGAAAGCTCAAAATAACAGCATTTATCTGAAATAGAATGCTTTTTTAACATTATAAAAATCTTATACTGTCACTTTTGATCAATTTAATGCATCATTGCTGGATAAAAGTATTAATTTCTATTCATCAAAGAATCCTGAAAAAGAAATTGTACAACATTGTTGATAATGTTTTATTGATTGACAATAATAATCAATCTAAAACCTTTGAACGGTCTGTGTGTGTGTGTGTGTGTGTGTGTGTGTGTGTGTGTGTATATATAATATAAACATTTTACGTCTTGCTCATTGCAACAACATAATCACTTCAGTGAATGTAAATTAGTTATTAATTCCGACTCATTAGTCAGAGTTGAAAAGACCAAGCAGACTTGATATTTGATAAACTCATAAATGAACACTGTCAGTAAAGTTTTAAGTTGAAGCGCACTGAAGAAGAAGAAGGCGTTGAGTTGATGACTTTTTCACTTTTGCATGTTGTGGCAACACAAAGCTGGAGTGCTTTCATTTCACCAAAAGACTGATTGAATCAGACATTATTACACAAGCATTAAACCTGCCCTGGCTTGATGGCCATCCGAACATGTGCAGAAAACACACCCATGGATCTATGAGGATCATGCAATTTTTGCAATTGTTTTGAATAGACAGTACAAGTATGCAAAATCAAAGTTTTTGGGAATGCAGTCATGTCTGCTACAAATCCTTTCATTCAAGTGTTAAGTGCCCACGTGAATCCATCTATTCTCATATGAATCTATAACAAAACCAGGCAGTTCCTAATGAGTTTTAGGCGTCTGGGGAAAAGGTGTATTCATGACGTGTTGAAATGATCAGCCTGAGATCTGGTCCTTTAATGCCATGTTTAACAGCGGCGGATTTTGTTTATTTGTAAACAGCAGGGAAAGGAAAAATACAGAAATTATATTTAAATATAAGTATACAGTTTTGTATATTTGACAGTGAGGAGACTGACTGACCATCTTCACAACATTCATGCCTGAGAACCTTTTGTATAAATGATTTTTCCAATAAATACTGTTAATAATTGCATCCTTTTCTTTCATCAATGCTTTATGTTTTTCCCTTGTCTTATACTTTATTAATACTTAACTTTATTAATTTGAGTTTAATCAGCTTAACCCTGTCACATTTTGAGTCACTATATTTTATTGAGAGGAGTACCTAACTTAACTCAAACTGATTGAGCCATCTCTACCATCTGGTTGAGGTATGATATGCCAAAAAAAATCCACTAGATGTCACAGTGTCAATCAACAGCACTTGTCACAACACTTCTTCTAACATGGATGTCAGAAACAAATAAATCACCCCAGCCATGTGAACTGTTTTTGGTGAAATTTTGCAAGCTAATCATATTTTTTTTGACATATTACCCTGTCTAACTTTACAAAATTATGTTACTTGGTGCCATGAAAAAACTTAAGTATGTTTTTAATAATTTTTCAAAAACATGCTCAACCAAACGGTTGATTTGGCACATAACGGTTAACGGTCACCCTATGCGGTCACCCCCCTTTTTGAGAATGGACATTACAATGCACTATTAAAACTTGGTTGTAATTCAAGTATGCTTTGGAATAAAGACCTAAGTTTAGTCTTGTTTTAAAGAAAACACTCAGCAGATTATTGCTGAAGTAAAAGCACTTCAAAAAATAAAAGTATGAAAAAGTTATGGAAGTTTTAAATTTACATTAAATCAAATATACTGTACTTAATATTTTTTCTTTTATATAAAATATGTATTTTACAAAATATTTTTTACTATAAACTTACTATAAAATCAAAGCCATATATCCAACCAAGTTGTGTTCCAAATTTGAAGTTGATATCACAAACATTGAAGTTCCCATGAGCTTTGTTTAGGCGTAATACCAAAAATGACATCAATTCCATTGAATTTAATTGTATGCATTCTGCTGTAAGAAATTAATAAATTTCTGTCCAAATATAACTTCTGTTACAAAATATGGAACCTTGAGACTCAGACCTTTCTGACAATGTGTTTTGTCTTAAGACTAGAAAAGGTTTTGATCATAAATTATGATGGGCAATGAAAAAGTATGGCAAAGTATGAGTATGAATTCCGGTACCATTTTTTTAACATTAAGTGACATCTCAACCATTTGGTCGAGGCCGATATTTGAACAAATGATGGGATGTGTTGGAAAAAAAAATACATTGAGTGTGGTTACCAGCGACATACGGAGATAAGAAATGCAAACAAAAAACATTTCCATCACTTTTTTCTTGGTGCGGACTTCAAAGGGTTAAATCATTTACGGCAATCGGTTTCCTCAAACCATTTGAGGAGCTACATAGTTGTTTAGACTTGATTAGATTTATTAAATGAACTCAAACCAGTTAGTTTAAATGAATGGAATGAACTTAAAATATTCAAGTTCAATATACTCAAAATGATTGACTAACCAACACTAAATTATGAGTGAATATGACTCCATATATATAAGTTCACAATACTCATATGTATTTGTTTTTCAAACTTAAATGATTTGAAGCGATCAGTTTCCTCAATCAGTTTGAGTTGAGTTAACTTATTGGGTTTTACAGTGGGTGCAGTGCTAGAATTTTAAATATTTAAGTAGTGCTTAAGTGAAGAAAAAAAACCATTCCATTTAATTAATTGCAATAAACAGAGGATATCTTGCCCTATAAAAGTACTTGAGTAAAAAAAAAAAACTCAAAATAATATTACGTAGGCTATTAGTACCCTAATTAAGTGCAAATACTTTAGGACACCCCTGCATGTGTTTAATTTGTTTATTTATTTGTATTATTTAGTTATTGTGCTTGTTGTACTTATTGAAAAAATGTGGCATATTGACAAAATGAGGTGTTTTACTGTACATAGGCTAATGTTAAATATTGCATAGGCTACTATAAAAACTGTAAACTTTAAAGTTTTAAAAACTATCTTTTTTTTTTTTTTTTTTTTTTTTTTTTTTAGCGATAATTTTTTTAAAAACTATCTTCATAGACTAATAAGCGATTTCCCTGACGTCATCGTCAGAAATAAGAGAAAGTAGCTGTTAAAATCTCCTGTCTAGTACAGCACTCGTCTTTATACTGTAATATTTGACGTGTGCTGCGCCTCCTGCTGGTTTGGAGGTGATCTGATTAATATTCATGAGGGCACCAGCGAGCACCACTAGTCGGCGCTGTGACTCCTCAATGGTCACCAAGCGCTGGAGGATCCGCAGGCGAAGAAGAAAACAACGTGAGCACCATGCCGAAATCCAAGAGAGACAAGAAAGGTATGAATTTAATGTTTTAGTATGTTTTATCACTTACTATTTATCAACTTTACACACCATAGATTACAATTAATCGAGCTTTAGTTCGTGGTGTGGTTAAAGAGTGTAACGTATTAACGTTATAATTGGCACAGTACTAAAATAAATTCATGTTTGTTACTTGTTTCTCATACATGGTTGAACTGCAATCTATATTACTGTCAGTTATTGAGTGTATTATTTTTGAAGCAGCTGGGTGTGTTTGAATGTGTTAATGTCATAATCGTTAATAGTGACTTTATTTTTTTTAACAGTTTCTTTAACCAAAACAACCAAGAAAGGGTTGGAATCCAAACAAAACTTGATTGAAGAGGTTAGTATGACGTTTCATTGCTCTTTTGGGGGATACACAAGTATGTACCATAATAATACCAGATGATCATGTTATACATCATGTTTTGAGATGTTGAAGCTTCAATGGAGAAAGAAAATCTGACTGTATAAAGTCACATCATTAATGCCACTCATTTTGCATCCAGATTTGATGAGTGTTATAGCTTTATGATTGATGAAAATCATTTTTCCTTTTCTCACTTTATCAGCTGCGGAAATGTGCAGACATCTACAAATACGTGTTTGTGTTCTCAGTAGAGAACATGAGAAACAACAAACTGAAAGACATCAGGACGGCCTGGAAACACAGCCGGTACACACACAAACACACATACACATACTAACAATTACACACACACTCTCTCACATACTCACTTACACAATGTTGTGCATACACACCACACATACTTACTCACTTACACACAATTGCACATACACACACCACACACACACTCTCTCTCTATCTCACACACACACACACACACACACACACACTAGATTAAAATAAAAACATGTTTTGGTGGATTTATAAGCCTTTTAAACTAGTATGGACCAGTAAAATGTCCTCACTAGTTTGTTGTCAGAATATTTCACTGTGTAAGTGAGGACATTTGACCCTTACAAGTATAGCTAAACCAGTACACACACACTTCATGCTAATGCTGATTTACTATGCTTTATTTAAAAGAGATTAATGTTGATTTGGGGTTTTGTGTTTCAGGTTCTTCTTCGGTAAGAACAAAGTCATGATGATTGCGCTGGGTAAAGGACCGACTGACGAATACAAAGATAATCTGCATAAAGTATGTCAGTGCACGTCTTCAATGATTTAATTGAAACATTATGAATGTTTACACAAATTTTATGAATTTGTTTCTACTACATTGGCTTACTCTGGCTAATTTAGAGTATATAACTGATTGGACGTTGTGGTTTGTGTACAGCTGAGCAGGTTTCTCAGAGGTGAAGTCGGTGTCTTGTTCACAAACAAAACCAAAGACGAGGTGCAAGAGTAAGTAATGGATCTCGGACACCAGTTAATGCTTTGATGATCTTAAATGAAACTGAGTGTTTTGTCATAATTTAGGAGTCTTGTGCATAAACTGCTTGTTGATGAATTAAAAACTAGATGGACTGAAATACTGGGTAGTGTGACTGAAATGAATGCTGTCTGCCATGCCTTACACACTTGGTTGTTCAAACTTTAGCAATGAATTCTAATAAAATCTCATGTATTCTTCTTTTCATAACATGTTTGTTCTCCCGCAGATATTTCAGTGAGTTTAAAGAGATGGATTACGCTCGAGCGGGAAGCGTAGCGACCATGGCAGTGACGCTGGACGAGGGTCCGCTAGAACAGTTTCCACACTCGATGGAGCCTCAGCTCAGACAGCTCGGCCTTCCCACAGCTCTGAAGAAAGGTAAACCACTCCTTAACTAGAGACTAGCACACACATGAGTTCTGTGTGGACTGTAAAGAAGCATTCGTATGAGGTATTATGTCATTTTGACAAATTCATACTCCCAATTGCAATGTTTTTTGTAAAACAAGACAGAATGCATTAAAGGGATAGTTCACTTTGAAATTAATTTTTGATATGTTTTAGCTTACCTCAAGGGCATCCAAGATGTAGTTGTCTTTGTTTCCGCAGTAGTTTCAATTTTGATATTTTTAGGTCAAACCGTTCTTGTCTGTCAGTCATATAATGCAGGTCTATGGTCACCACCTCAAAGAGCATGCACAGAGAAGTCCAAATTAAACATGATTTAATGACTCGTAAATGTAAGTACACATTGATGGCCTAAGACACGAAACGAGCGGTTTGTGTGAGAAAACGAACAGTATTTATATAGTTTTTACCTCTTGTAAACACAGCCACGTCCAAGTGATCTGAGGGCGCGGGCGCTTCGGTCTGTGCGTTACAAGAAGTAAAAACGATATAAATACTGTTCGTTTTCTCACACAAACCGCTCGTTTCGTGTCTTAGGCCATCAATGTGTACTTACATTTACGAGTCATTAAATCATGTTTAATTTGGACTTCTCTGTGCATGCTCTTTGAGGTGGTGACCATAGACCTGCATTATATGACTGACAGACAAGAACGGTTTGACCTAAAAATATCAAAATTAAAACTACTGCGGAAACAAAGACACCTACATCTTGGATGCCCTTGAGGTAAGCTAAAACATATCAAAAATTAATTTCATAGTGAACTATCCCTTTAATATTAGGGGTGTAACGATACATGTATTCGTATTGAGCCGTTCGGTACGAGGCTTCCGGTTCGGTACGCATTACAAACCGAACGATTCGTTGGACCATTTTTCCTGCTGACCAAAATCGCAACGTTGCCCAACATCAAATGGCAAACGTAATGAAAGCGGAACGAAACTGCGCTACTCATTATTTTGTGCTTCACGGACCGTTTATCAGTTTGGACCATCGATGTCAGTGCAGCGCGAGCCGATCTTGATCAAGCGACACTGTTACAACACAGCGCTAAGAGATCCAGTAAACAAAGCATTTGAATTCGCCACAGAAGTAATAACATTGCAGCGAGATCTAGTGAGAAGTGTTTTCCGTTATTAAATTTTCCGAACATTTCTCCGTTATTAACGGATCAAACGGCGCTGACGTGGAAACCAGGAGAAACATTGTTCCATGAATGAACTAGTTATAGGTTTTAAGTCCACAGATCAGCAACATTCACCATGGATTTAATGTAGTAACACTAACTTGTAACCATGGAAGTTTGGCAGAAATAGTCAAATGCTTTCAAGTAGACCCACATCACGCATCTTTTTCCAGCACTTCAAAACTCCAATAATAATCATATTTAAATGTTATTTTTAATGTGATGACCAAAACATTATTTGTTCATCCTTCAAAGATTACCCCCATTTATAAAACTAAAAGTTTCAAGATGTAGGAAAACTCACACTTAGTTAAAAATATTTTTTCTTTTAATAAATAGGAAATTTCTCTGGCATTTCTTTCTTTTTGCTGTATCGTATCGAACCATGAATTTTGTGAACCGTTACACCCCTAATTAATATATATAAGAAAAGAAACTGAAATTTGAAATGGTCTATTATCAGTGGAGCATAAGTGTACTTGAAATTGCATTGGACAAAAAGTAGTGTGCACTAACATATCAATCCATGTGCAGGTGTGGTGACGCTGATAAAGGATTTTGTAGTGTGTAAAGAGGGAGACACACTCACACCCGAACAGGCTCGAATTCTGGTGAGTTTGTGTCATTAATACACTGCTAAAAATCCTATTCTTAAAGGTGCACTATGTAACTTTTTTTGTTCAGAATTTACTAAATTTAAAGTAGTTCGCTTAAAAATGACAATTCTGTAATTTACTCTCCCACATGTTGTTCCAAACCTGTATGGGTTTCTTTCTTCCGCTGAACACAAAAGAAGATATTTTGAAGATTGTCGGTAATTAGTCAGTTGGACCCCATTGACTTTCCAGTCTACTATTTTTAAGTTGTAATAACTTACACTGTTGCTTCTCAATATTTATTTTTTTAGATATTTTAGCTGGAAAACAGGACAAAAAGACTAAATTAAAACTTAGTCAATTTTGAAATGCATTTATTGCTGGATGGTTTATTCACAAATATCACATCTCTTTATTTGGATTGAAATGCATTTAAAACGACAACAATATCCTTTTATGTCATTATGGAAGTTTGTTTCTGCCATGGAATAAAAAAATAAAAAGGGTAATCGATCGTGAAGTAAAGGTAAATTAAAGGAAAAAGTCTGAATTGTGAGATCGTGAAGTCGCAATTACCTTTTCTATTTTCCGTGATGAGCTTTCGTATGTCCTAAACTAACTGGGATTCAATCTTGAATTTTTAATAACATTATTCTAAACCGATGTATTTTTGGCCTTTCAAATCAGAAACTCTTTGGAAACGAGATGGCGGAGTTCAAACTGTCGATTAAGTGCATGTGGGATTCAGAATCCGGGGACTTTGAGAAGCTAACGGATGGGGACGTCGAGGACGCCAGGAAAGAGGACGCAGATGAAGACTCAGAGGAAGGAGAAGGGAGCGAATAAATCCTGGACTTTTTTGCCATGAACATTTGTTTGTTTTGATCCAACATAAAACTGTAAAATGTTTTTGAGCGTTCTTTCAGTCAGCTGCCAGTTACGGTCAGTCATCTCCACACTGTTTGTTTCAAAAATACTAGTTTCTGTATGACTGTACTGAACAGAGAGAACGGGACTGAGGCAAACAGGTGATCTGTGTGTTCTTACTGTTAAATATAAGTTATTTAGCAAATTTATGGCAAGAAGAAAACAACGCAGTGATCCATCAAGATGCCACAATTGCGTTCTCATGTAAACGTGGGGGAATGTAATACATTAAGTGCTGGTGAGCTCAGGAAGAGTTTTGATTTTGTCATTGTGTTTATTAGGAAGCAGATCCAACTCAATTTATCACTGTTTTGTCACTTGACCATAGAAAAATAAAGCGATTTCTGTTTTAGTTCTTCTAAATCAGGCTTCATGTTTTCTCTAATTGTCACGGGCTGTCTAGCGGAAGTAGTTGGGACACTCGTGGGCCACTAAATCCCAGGCGTGTTTGAAAGCGTCCACGACTGCCTGTTTCAGTGGACCTTCTGCTGCTGCCGTCAGGTTCTCCCGCAGCTGATCCATGCTGGACATCCCGATAATGACCCCGTCACCCTCAGCCCCCTGCAAACACATGAAATATCTCGGTTTAATTCCATTATGAGTTGAGTAAACCTTAGGACATCGAGTTTACATTTGCTATGGTCATGATGCTAGTCAAATGTCCGACAAACTAATGCATTATGACAGATTACAAAACTTTTTTTTTTGGAAAGTCACTTGATTTTGTCTCACTTTATATTAAGTGTCTTTAACTTGTGTACTAAATTACCGTAATAATTTGATACAATGCACTAACTAATATGCATGCATGTTTGGACGTTGCACTTATTTAAAAAATGGTAAGACTTTATTTTTAAGGTGTCATTGTTACAATGTAATTATACATTTAAGGACTGAGTAATAATAATTAACAACGTACTTACTATAGGATTAGAATTTGGTTGAGGGTTAGTTGCATGTAATTATGCACAATTTACTGTTATAACTATGGTAAGTACATGTAACAAGGACACTGTAAAATAAAGTGTTACCCATTGCACTTACTCAAATCAGTAATATTAATTAACTACATGTACTTACTATTGAGTTAGGGTTTAGTTTAGTGTTGCTTGTATTTATGCATAATTTACTCTTATTACTATATTAAGTACATGTAGTAATGTGTAACTGTCACCTTAAAATAAAGCGTTACGTTACCTAACAAATACCTTCGTGTAATTACTGATCTATGATTACTCTGATGACCCTTCCTCACACTTACAACAAAACCCGTCCTTACATTTACCCGTATCCCACCTCAAAAGTGTTTTGCAATACACATTTTGACCACATTTTACTGACCAATTGATTAATTTATTTTTTATATGTAGTAGTTAAATCAATGCACTTGATATAAATTTGGACCCTTGATTTTATGTGGACTTGGACAGAATGACCAAATTTTAGAGAAAGTAAAATCTTGTATTAATAGACTGTAGTCAGGTAAGATGCCATATTTAATTTAATGCGGATAAACGAGGGATAGACTTGCTATCTTTCCAACGGCGCACACTGTATAAAGGACCTAGATCATGTAATTTTCACAACTTTCGTCAGCTGAACTAATCAATATGTTGATATTAAATTGAACGCACTGTATTCTCTCCCTCACGGCCTGTGGCAAACATCCTCAATAATAAAATGTCTCAAAATGTGCATTAGATGGTTTCATGATGTCTCCCACCTTCAGATGAGAGTGATGATACATCCAGCGAATAGCAGCTGAAGTGAGAGTGGGTTTCTCTGAGCCGTACGCTTCTTCCAGAGCCTTCTGTACGCCATCGATGCCTTGGAAGCTACTCTCCTTCCAGTATCTGAAATACACATCATGCCCCACAAACATGTAACATTGATCACATTTAATAATAGTAAAGTCTTTCTGCCCGACTAACTCGATCTAGAGATTGATCTTAAATCACTGATGTGAGTATTGTACTGATGATAATAAGGTCTGAAACAGCGGCTGAGGTCAAGTCAAAGCTGCACACATGGTAATGCATAGTGATGATGTGTATTGTTTACCTTCTTAAATATTGTACTGTTTTGTACTGTGTTTTGTATATTGTACTGTGTTGTGTTTTGTGAAATGCGTAGCCTCCTATGGACAAGTGTTGTAAATTAGCAGTTTTGGTATAACACTAAAAAACAATGTATCTGGTTTGTCCAATGCTGTTGTTATGTCCATATCAAATAAATAAATAAATAAAATAATGCACCTGTCCCTGTAAGCACCAGCCCAGCTGTTCCCGAAGAACCGACCCGCGGGCTGAGTGCCGTCTTTATCTTCATAGTGATATTTCCCAGTGAGGAGCCCACCTGTGACAGGAGCACACATGCAATGTGTGAAGAAATGCAGAAAAGTCATGTGATATTTCCCTGGATTTTACTTGCGATCAGTATATTTCCAAATAAAAAATGTTTTCAAATTATGCAAAAAGTGTGCAAAAACCATATCATGCTATAGCTAGGAAATTAGTCTAAGCGAGACTGATATCATATCTCATTCCAAAAATGTTTAAAATGTCATTTACATTGCAGGATAAATGGTGATTTGAGAGCTTAGTGATAGAAATAAAAATTGTGGGTTAAAAAAAAAAGATAGATAAATGGATAGATAAATAAATATTATGTATATATGTGTGTATATCTATAGTATATCTATCCATCTAGATAGATATTTATATGCGTGTGTGTGTTGACTTTTGGTCTAATATTCATTAGGAACTGATTTATTGTGTTTGCAATATTATACGCATTACCTGCCAGGGGATTGTAAGCATAGAAGCGGATGCCGAAGTATCTTAAGCACGGCAGTAGCTCAGTCTCCACTTGTCGTGTGGTTGCATTATACATGCCCTTCAGAAGAGAACACCAACGCTGATCAAAACTCACCCGTTCATTCTTAAGTAACACTCAATAGCAGTAAGTAGTTCTTCATTTAAGATCTGAAATTAGTTTTATACTAGTCCTTATATTTAGACTGTAATCCATCCATCTATCCACTTACTTGATATACAGTAGGAAGCACCCAGTTATTATGTTTGCAGATGCTGCAGATTTCTGCCACTTCCCATGATGCATAGTTTGATAAGCCCAGCTCCTTGAATTTGCCCTAAACATCAACACACAGCTTAGTTTAGCAAAGCAAGGCCAGTTTATGTGAGGAGTTACAAAATAATCTAGATCAGATGAAGAACTCACCTGATTGTCAGACATGTATCAAACTTGTAGAGTTGTGCTGTAGAAGTGTGTGTGTGTGTGTGTGACGCACCTGCTGATGGAGCCCGTTGCAGGCCTCGAGTGTGTGTTGGACGGGGTTCTGGTGGTCTGGCGCGTGCAGGTAAAAGATGTCCACACACTGTGTGCGCAGCCTCTTCAGAGACGTGTCCAGCTGATTCACCACACTCTCTGGTTTCAGGGTTTTTCCCTCCCAGGGGTTTGCTTTAGTCGCGATTCGAACTGATAAACACATTAAACATGATTCAAAATATACTCCCTTTTCGATTAAGTGACCATACAGGAATAATAATCACAGGCATGAGTGAAAATATAATTTCATATATTATTATTATTATTTGAAGTACCTTATTTTGTATTGTTTCTTGTTATTTTTAATGTTTTTTCTTGTTTGTTGCTGTTTAATATTATTGATCTGAATTAAAATAATAATAAATAATAGATTAAAATACTAAATAAATAAATGACAATGAAACAATGAATCATTACAATAAACAACAATATAATAATAAATGAATAACAAATGATAAATACAAAACATCAATTCATTTATAATTAAATATTTTAGCTTTAAAATAAACAACAAATTAAAATAATATGTTAATATGTTTTTTGTAAAAAAAAAATCCCCTTTTACTTTGTAATTTTTTATTTTAAAAATAGATACATTTACTATGCACGGTATTTTAGTATTTTTCTGTGAATATTTTCGTATATATTTTAGTTTGGTTCTAAAAAAATACCTCTTTGATCTTACAAATAAACATGTCACGTGCCTGCGTGTCATGTGATCTACATCTACCCACCAATACACTCATATCTGCTGTAATCGCCACACACTGTTGAGGAAGAACTGTACCTGTTGAAGGGAGTCGCATGTCTCCTATGATGGTCTCCGCCTGTCCGTCATTGTACATGAACGCAGTGTCCAGCTCATCGTGCCCGCGCTCTAAGAACACCTGGACCAGCTGCGCGCTCGTGTGCGCGTCCGCGCGTCCACCAAACGCCATGGACCCCAGCAGAGTGACGGGGAGTTTGGACTGAGACATGTTGCGGAGTTGGTTAAAGTGTAATGTTTGTTTTTGAATCGTACGGATTCCGTGGTGAACTCCACTCAGGGCTCTTATGGTAGCAAAGTTCATCATAGTAAATTTCCTGTAATGTGGAAAGCACTACCAGGGCGAAGGACGCGCGTGGACTGAGGGACCGTGGGGAAAGTGCCCGATCTGTGCCGAAACGTAGAGGAATGCATTCAATTGGTCATCATAAGGAGGTGGACATTTGAAAGTTCAAAGGTCATTTGCATCATCCCTTTGCTCAAAATAACGATGTGGGTTTTCAAATATCACTTATCATTCTTTTGAGCACATGAAACTCCCATTGTATCCTGAAGATGTCAGCAGAACACAAATAACAGGGACCAAAAACGTGAATGAACATTTCCTTTGTCTGCATCAATATTTTGGCTAAACTTGATGGGGAAATAATATATTTAAGTGTCTTTGTTACAGTGCAATTAATAAATTATGCATAATTACATGCAACTAACCCTAAACCAAACCCAATACTAACCAACCCTATAGTAAGTACATGTAGTTATTATTAATATTACTCAGTTAACTGACCAACCCTATAGTAAGTACATGTAGTTATTAATATTAATCAGTTAACTGAGTAATATTAATATTACTACATACTATAGGGTTAGTTAGTATTAGGTTTGGTTTAGGGTTAGTTGCATGTAATTATGCGTAATTTATAGTAATTAATATAGAAACTACACGTGTAACAAGGACACTGTAAAAAAGTAAGTGTTACCCTAATTTTTCACTACTAAAATTAGCATTGTTTGATTTTAACAGTTCTGTTGTGCAGTGATCCTCATCCAGGGGGACTCAGCAAACTTTATGGTCATTCATTTTACTGGCTTAAAAAAATATAGTAACATTTCTATATTCATGAAGTGAAGTCGTGACAGTTGTGTGAGGTGATACATATTATGGAAAAACTCCTTAATAGATTTAGGATACATTATGCAGATTCTTTCTTGACATTTTAGGAATGTTAATGTTTTGTTCCACAGTGCAATAACTATTTATCGTACTTTTAATGAATTCTGTTAAACATTCCCACATAATATTCCTGGAGTGACACGTCCACATGTCCTCAAAATACCAGCAGATGTTTTCATAGGTGTGTTTTAGCGTGTAAAGCACATTCTGATCATGGCAGAGGCGTTGAACCCGGTTGGCATTGACCCCTGGATCAGCGCTGCCTGGGAATGTGTTCCGGCCTCTGTTGTCCCAGATTCCCTGATCCCAGCGCTGACCTGGAACCGGCCCTCACGTCTGTGACCCATCATCCTCCACTCTCAGCTGTGGCGTGGGGACCCCTCCACAGTCCTGTCCTGTGAGAGAATAACTTCTGATGTCACATGGTGAAGGTTCTGTTAAATTAGTGTAAGATAAATATATAAAGTGGCATCCCAAAATTTTTTTTATTATTAATGAAAAACAATAGCAATTATTATGCTAATAATATTACAAATATTACAGGAAAGGTTGAAGTGGTGCTGTATATCATTAAATCACTATTTGAGAATTGCCTTTCGAATAACTTAATATGTACAGAAATCAATTTATTATAACTTTATTTGCAGGTTTAAATAGTAAAAAAATGCTCTCAGACTTAATATCTCCATTGCTTTACATTAGAAGCTGTTCCTCAATGGTTTAAAGGTTACAAAGTGACCTTCATTTGACTCTGAAATGTGTCTAATAAAGTGTTTCCCTTTGAATCAGGCACTTTGAAGTGTCGCAGTAAATCAAGCTGAGTAACGCGATCCGGTCAGTCAGCTCTTCTGCTGCTTTAGGTCGTTCCCGTATTTGTCCTGTTCTTCTCAAAGGACATTCCCTTCACTGCTCCTACAGGAAGAGCGAGTGTCCTGAGGGCATTGGATCTCAGCTGGTGTGTGAGGTGGATCTGAGAGTTTCTCCGTCATCTGCTGCTGCGCTTTCAGAATCAGTCCTCTCCAGAGCGCGGATTAATATGGACTCACACTAGTTAGTTCTAACATTTATTTTAAGTGTGTTATTTAGGTTCAGGACTCAGTCAGAACAGCGTATGAGGATGGATATGTTGTTTTATTTTTTAATCATTCTAATTCATGGAATTAATGCAGCATCCCGTTCTAGAAAAGACCTGATGCCGCACATGTGAGTAACTGGTGATCAGTTGCGCGCGCTTCTAGATTATCATCACTGCTTAACTTTGAATACCACTATAAATAATGTATTTAATGAACGAATATATTTCTCACATTCGTGCTTATATTATATCACTTTTACGTTATTGTAGTTAAATTACATGTTTTATTCAAATTGGAGACTCGCTTTGACGCGGAGCTGTTTACGCGCATTAATTAAACACGTGGGTTACTGTTTGTGTCAGTCCAGCTAACTTTGGCCAACGTTCTGCTAAGGTTCTTTCAATGTTATGAGCAAACGTTCTTCCAGTAACATTAATAGAACCTTCGTTTAACGTTGTCTGGTCTTTATTTACGTTCTATAATAACAAAAACGCAATACACATTTGTACGACCGTTCAACGCACTACTTGTTTTAGAACGTATAGAGAACTTTCAAATGTAACGTTTCCATAATGTTTGCAAAAATGGAACGTTTCGATTGTTCAGAGAACATTCAGAAATAATATTTTCATAACTTAATGGCAATCATAGTAAACGGGAAACCCATCGAGCTGCCTATCAAGACAGCAAAAAAAATCCCAAATTGATGTCTATGTAGGTTTTGATGCACATGAGTTGAATGAAACTGAAGCATCCAGCTTTTAAGTACATTTCTCTACCCTTTAACTGCGACATGCATTAATATGAGTGATTAACAAAAAAATTCACGTCTCTGACAAAAATCTAGTGCCAATAATTCCTCACATGAAAATCATCGCCTGGAGGTTTAATGTGAACTGACTCGTGGAGATCAGTCAATGTTTGAGGAAATAGAACATTTTTTACAGAGTGACTAATATATTAGTCTGGGAACTTGAGATGTAAATCATGCGTATCTTGTCATCTGTTAGTGCAGAGATGATTAAAAATGATTTACTGGCATTTTCTCATTATTTCAATGATCACTATTGCTCAATGTGACATGGAGTGTCTAAGTAACTGACGGTCTTACAACTTGTTCCCCTGTCAAATTCATTACAGTTTATTAAAACTGCATGGAAGGACTATCTGACTGAACCTGCAGGTAAACGGATGTGTGTGTTTTATCTCCAGGCCAAATGTGTGTGCTGAGAAGGAGGTGAAGCTTGTGGCCCAGATGCAGCCGTGTGTCCAGGCCTTCACTCGGATGGTTAAAGCCTGGAAACAGGGATGCCAGGGACAGTCCTGGTGCATGGGCTACGAGAGGAGGTGCGACTGATATTTACACACCAAAAACACTGATTTATGTGAACATAAACATCATGTCTGATCAATCAACCGTACAACCCTTGCAATTTCTGTGCTATATAGCATGCATATGATGTGTATGCAAGTTTTCCACATGAATGCATATTCAGATGACTCTCTACAGCTGGGTGCTGCATCCCACAATGCAATGTGCTCAACTTTGCCTTTTCATTTACAGTGCGATGAATGAACCACAATCTGTTTTTGATTTTACTGCAAAAAGTGATTTCCTTTAATGCAAAACCACCTGAATTAAAAATGTGCAATAAGCATTTCTGACATAAATGAAACATGCACATGCTTGAAATTGTTATTGTTGCACTACACTGTTTCACGTACTATTAAAAAATAGTATGCGGTGTAAACCACATGCTGTGCAGTATGCATTTGTTCAAATCCTTTCCCCTTATTATGCAATAGTAATGGTGATGCCTTACCAAGCATGACTCCTTCTGAGGCGTCTAAAAAAGTGCATTTGTTCTCATGCTTTACAGTATCTTTGTTCTCTAATCAGACTCTTTTAAGTGTAAGGTGTAGTCAAGCTCTTGACGAAAGCAGCAATTTGAAAGGCATCTCCAGAGGCTCTCGCATACCTACAAGATAGAAGGCAAACGCCCTGAACTCGCGCTTTGACAGCCCTGTGTTCCTCGCACTGGCTCGCTTTCCTCCGTATACTTAGCAAGAGTAAGAGACCCAGAGCCTCGGTAAGAGACCCGGGCCCTGCAATTAGATGCTTTAAACAAAGAGCGCAGGGTTACGATTCTGCAGGACTCTAAACTACAGGGAGCGAGAAACCCTTGCAGAAAGCCTCTTTAAAGGCTGGATGAGAGAGAAGCGCCGCTGATTACAGAGCTCATGTTTGTGTTTTCACACATCGAAGCTCATCTCTCTCATTCACTGACTAACCACAAAGGCCTTTATTAGCTCAGAGAGAACACTGATAAACACTAAAAATGGCTGATGACTAACATGTGGATACTCATAAAGAATGTTTAACGGTCTTAATCTTTACCTGTGTGCTAAATGGAAAAAATAAATGAAACCATACATAGTCTTATTTTTCCTTTCTTTTCTTATTTTTTAAACGATGGTTTCTTTTATGGCTCATGTATTGCCCTTCAATTTACATTTTTTGTGCAACTTGAAGACGATTGCTGCTCTTGTTTATGTTTCAGTTCTGGTTTGCAATCTAAGATATGCATTTTATTTGCTGAGTGTATATGTGTATATATAGTTCATCGACTTTTTGACCTTTTTGCAATTCTTAAAGTGTCTTTTATACAGTTGATTGTACCATCCAGTGTTTGTCTGACAGAAAGTGCACCAGTAGAGTGTGTGAGACAATATAAAACAATAAAGATGCTATAGAGTTCTTCGTTTCTCTTTTTCTCCACAGAACGGCGTACTACACTGCATATAGACAGGTGTATCGACAGGAACACCAGACGGTTTATAAGTGCTGCTCAGGATGGTCCCAGCTCAACGGGGAGGCCGGGTGTCTGTACCGTAAGTCTCCTTTCTCATGGGATGTAAAATCACAGTATTTACTGCCAAATGAAGCATGTGAACATCAGTGATAGAAATCCATATTTATGCTGATTGAATCCTGAGTATGCAGCTATAGAGGTAGAATAACAGGTGGAGTTGGTCATAGTGATTTAAAGGTTTAGGTCCCAGGTATTTAATCTTACAGCTGTTAAACCACGAGAAGGAACTGATCACACATTCCATTGTCTCCTTTTATAACTCTTACAAAAGCACAGTGGAATTAGGAAATTAGTGTCAAGATTTGCTCTAATCCTCTTGGCTGTGGGTTCTGTATTATTTTATGGATTTAAGTAGAGACAATGTATTATGGTGAAATTTGCCCAGAAATGTCCTCAAACCTCATGATTTGAGGTATCATCATTTGATGATCACAAATTGTGCGGTACAAATTACACACCACATTTTAATACTT
This sequence comes from Rhinichthys klamathensis goyatoka, assembly GCF_029890125.1. Lineage (NCBI taxonomy): Eukaryota > Metazoa > Chordata > Actinopteri > Cypriniformes > Leuciscidae > Rhinichthys > Rhinichthys klamathensis. The sequence continues at coordinate 737,921 of NW_026606657.1, read as the reverse complement.
AGGTTTGGAGGTTCAAACGATTGTAATAGTCATGCTGGCCTCAGCAACAAAGCACTGATCTCACTTTGTCTGAATTTGTTTAACTTTCTAAAGCCAAAAGACCCGGTCAGTAATTGGATTTCAGCAGCTCATCCCGTCTGCTGTCTGCTCTGGGTGGGGTCTCGTAATTTTCATTGTTCTGGTAACAAGAGAGCTCCTCTAATAGTTTTGGCAGCGAGAGACTCTGGTTTGTCTTTTTTTTGTGCCTAAATGGAGCAGATGGGAATCCTTTGATAGGGTTTTATAGGCCGTCGTAGTCTACATGCCCTGAAGAAGAGGAGCCTATAGCTGTGGACCCTTAAGGCCCTGATATACTCACAAGGTTTTTTTTTTGTTCTTCACTTAGGGGTAAAAAGAAGTTCACAATACCTTTGCAGAAGTTTATTGTTAATAGTCATTTGGAAGAGGTGTTTAGATGAAGATGTTGATATGCATCTGATCTAAGGCCCTGTTTCCACCTGGTATTGAGATGCGTTTTGGTCGATCGGGTCACAAGTAGACGAGGCGGACACATTCCCGTTTACTCCTGGTGTCTCTTTTGTCCACTCTTGCCCACTTCTGTCCTGATTTCTTCGAGGGGAGGGTCTATGAGCGGGTAAATGTGTGGGGTTTTCAGATCTTTTGATCTAATGGACAAAATAAGCTCACGCAATTTACATATGAACATGCCTGGAGACGGCAGAAAAACATACATCAGCTTTAGTTTCTGCCCTCACAGCCGGAAGACCAGCCGAACGCTGTGAGTGTGTGTTAGAAATGTAGGAATGGTGTGTGTTAGAAATGTAGGAATGGTGTGTGTTAGAAATGTGGTGTGTGTTAGAAATGTAGGAATGGTGTGTGTTAGAAATGTAGGAATGGTGTTAGAAATGTAGGAATGGTGTTAGAAATGTAGGAATGGTGTGTGTTAGAAATGTAGGAATGGTGAGCACAGTGGTGCTTTGAGCTTTAATATTCACAGACACTAGTCCATATCGAGATTTGATTCATTGTACAGCTCTACTCAATTCTGTGACGTTCTTTATACAGTAAGTTCCATTTGTGAGTGGATTCCGGTATTCGATCCGTGTCGCTTCGCAAACACAGACGGGGTGAATTTATGAATGAAAGTGTGAAAGTTCTGACACAAACGAAATTGTTACGTATCCTCACGCTTTTTTAAGTGGGTATACGGAAATCCTTGGTCTTTCCTAGTGGGTATATGGCGTATACCTGCGTATCACGTAGACTACACCACTGGGTGAGCACGTTGTTCATCTTCAAACCTAACTAATTTGGCTTGCATGAATATGAGGTTGAGAGAGGCAGAAGTACAGACCGTTCAGCTTGTACCGTCTAAAAGGCTTAGAGTTCGAGTTTTGTGCACGACATGTTCAATGTTTTGTCGACTTGATGATCCTCGTTTTCATTGTCAAATCAATCCTGGCGTCAAAGGTCCATTGGGTCTGTTGTTCTCATTTGGATGGAGAATTAAGCAGGACTCTACGGTTCCCAGAAGAGGTTTTGTGAGACTCAGGGTCACATTCGGTCAAAACAGTTCCTTGTACCCAAAACCCCCTGAACAAAATCCCTCTCTAAAATCAAGTTAATCAAGTTAACATCCACTGATGGTTTTCATGCCGGACTCGTGCGGTCTCATGCCAGAATGACTGACAGTTGCATAACAGTTTATCCCGCAAGTTGTGATTTTCTTCGGGGTTTCATTACTAGAGCCGACACAATCCTCAAAGACCCCTTTGTCTGTCCGAGAAGGTGAAACGACTCATTATACCTGCGAGATTTAGGCCTCGTCCCTGATCCAGCTTTGGTTTGTTTTTAAACACGCTCAGCATGCATTCCTGTACACCGCTTAACGTCTTTTCCTCTTCTGTGGTGGTATCTGTGGTCCTCAAACTGCACGCTTGGCTTTTATCTCTGCAACTTGAGACCTGGAAGCACTTTAAGAAATGGGACAAACTAATCACTCCTTTTTCTGAGCCACTGAACATGGACAAAACATGAGTTGATGCTCACACCAGAAATCCCGCCGTCTGACTGGCACACGTACAGAGCGTCTGTCTTCACAACCTTTTCGTTCGGCGTGATTCACTGGCCAGCTGGGATGGAGCATCGAGAGACGCTGTTAGATTTGTTGTGGCAGTAAAGTGTGTGGCAGTTTGGGTGTCTTTGAGGAGTTGAAAGGTCGTCTCCGAGGTGTTGCCGTCACACTGTGATCTGTTTGACAAAAGGAAGCGTGCAGTGATGCTTTTCTTCACTTAAATGCTAGTTAGTCTAATGTAGCGGTTAGGGTTTTCTTTTCGACTCTAAAGCCCCCAATCATCCAAGACTTTGAAGGTCTCAAAGATATTTCCGGACAAAGCCGACCAAACTTTTTCATTTACAGATACTAAGTGGATTTATATTGTAATTTAAGTATCATTTGAATATTTATAGAAATATAATGCATATATTTATGACAATATTTATTTAAAAAGGTAAATAAAATAATAATAAAGAAATTTCCATAAAGAAATTTAATAAAAAAAAGTATGAATGCTGAACTGAAAGTTCTTCAGGGTTTACACTTTTAATTACCAATGAATTTTACAGAAAATAGAAGTGGTAATTTAAATTAGTTTAATTAAATATTTAAATATTATTATAAATATTAGAAATTATATGTATGCCAATATTTATTTAAAATAAGTGAATAAAAAAATGATAAATAATTACATTTAAGTACTTAATGTTCTTTAGGATTTACAACTTTTCTAGTCTTTTGTTTTAAAGCAATTTCTACCCAATAGTACATTTATTTTTATATTTTCAGTTTTAATATAGTAATTTTGATACGGTTTTTTTAAACATTTCTAAATAGCTTTGATTTAATTTTTTAATTTTTATTTCATTTTTAGTAGTAGTTTTATTTAATTTTATTGCTTGAACTTTATTTATTTTATTTAATTGCCAAGGCAACATTTGTTTTTAATTTAATTTAATTTAATTTAATTTAATTTAATTTAATTTAATTTAATTTAATTTAATTTAATTTAATTTAATTTAATTTAATTTAATTTAATTTTTTTTAAAAAAAATTTGTTTAAAATTTTGTAAAAATTTTTTTTTTTTTTTTTTTTTTTTTTTTTTTTTTTTTTTTTTTAATTTTTTTTTTTGGAGAGCTTGACATAGCTAGAAAAAACTACTGGTTCTGAAATGTTTGGTCTTAGGGCCCAGATTTTACATTGTGGTCACTGTATTGGGAATACAAAACCGAAAATTGTTTATTGTACAAAAGCAAACACAAATGCCTTTAAAATCAAACATTAGAGTTTGTTAATATGACCATGAACTGCACAGACACAACGTGCAAAATGATTAACCTGACATTGGCTGAGTGGATTTAGTACAACGTAAACAGCAGCAAACACACACATTACAGTATTTATAGTATGAGTGTCTGGTTTTGAAATGTCAGTTGAATTTTGATGGTTTGATGCTCTTGGGAGCCGATAATTCACTGCATAAAACAAACTATGGTCAGCATACAAACCATATTGTTTATTCTTGTTCCAAACGAGCATGTATTTAAAGTAGTCTGCATAGTTTTGTGGATGAGTGCATGTCACGCAACCTGTCAATGTCGGCGTCTGAATAACCTCTACCAAGGGATAATAACTTTGTGCCAAAATACTGTAGCGTTTGATTGGACACCTTTGGCTTCAACAACAAAATAGGTGTAATTTCTCCTCTCTATTAAAAGTTAATAAGATAAATACGTTTGCTATCCAAACTATGCACAATTATAGATGCATTTTTTATAATTAGCAATAGCATTTTGCAATATTTTTCCCTGATTGTCTGCAACCCACCAGATGAAACTTCTTTGGAAAAGCTTTTTGAGATTTGCATCACTTTGCAGAACTGGAACCCATAAACTAACACACATCAAGGCTGCTTTCGGAGAATTGCTTTGGATTTATTTAGGAAGCGGGAAAACAAAGAAATTCTGTTTCTCATTCTAGTCTGTAAAACTTAATATTGAAGCTATTTACAATTGGGCTCTTTTGGGGTACGCTAACCCTGTTTACTTCTTTGTTTCTCAAGTATACCAATTGACTCAATGACTTTTTTTGTAGAAGTGCCTTTGGTGCTTGAAGCGTGCTTCATGAGACTTCCTTCCACCTTAACAAAACGTGCACTTGAAAATCCTCTTCTTTTCATTAAGGAGCAAAAATCAGAGTTTGAACGGGAAAGTTGGGAGCAGAAAGTGGCCAGTTATTTTGACTTTTGATGCTGACAAGGTGATTTGAAACAAACTGACCCACTAAGGTAACAGTGGCCATAAGGAGTGAATGGAGGCAGGTCTTTGTTGCTGTCGACGGGAATGTCCTGAACAAGGACCAGGAATGTGCGTAACTAATGTCCTGGGTGGTCTGTCCACAGGACCAACAATGCCTGTTGTTACAAAGACCATTAGTTGTCCATCCCAGAGGTAGAAATGCTGTTTCATGATGTCTTCTTTCAGATCTGCTGAGGTTTTGAAAGGGAATGTGTCCTTGAATTAGTACAGTTGTTCATTTAAGATGAGTGAAGCTCAGATAATCTCTCACAACAGCTCGTCTATCCATGAGGATTTCAAGGTTTCAGGATTTCAAAGATTGTCTTGATGAACATGAGTTTTAACACAGTAATATATTTTATATAATAATACATGCATATTTGTCTGCTGGGATTCCCCATGCTCTTCCTCTCACATGCTTTATGTAATATTATGCGTTTGTACTTTATTCACATTTAGATATGCACAATGGAAATGCTAATTCTGCTCTGGTTTGATCCTGACTTGTTTTATTTGCTTTGGGTTCAGTAAAACACCTTTTCACAATTTTTAGTTTGTAAATGTTGTATGCAGTTTTGACATGTAGTTTTGAATGCATGTCGACAATGACTTTGAACAACTGGTCGACAGGTCTTGCTATAAGATTAAATATAAGGGTTTGCAATTTGCTATATATTTTTCACTTCCTCATATGACAACCTAAGTTTACATATCAATGCTGACATGTTAGCTCATATACTAGTGTTGTTTTGGTATTATTTACAGACTATTATAGTATCATTAATAGTTTGTATTAGCTTTTATTTTTGTAATTTTGATTAGTTTAAAAAAAAACATTTCTATATTGATTTAATATTAAAATTATGTCAGTTTTAGTATGTTTTATTTATTTTTATTAGTTTTATTTTATTTGCTTAAACTTCAACTTAATTTTATTTTATTTAGTTGCCAAAGCAACATTTGTAATTTTTATTTTATTTTATTATATTTTTTATTTAATTTTTATTTTCTTTCATAAAATACAAAAAAACATCAGTAATTTACTTATTACAGTAATTATTTTCTAATGTACTCGTGTTGGTGATGTGGGTTTGAAACTGTCCCTGATAGTTAATCTAAGATTTACTGGCAGACGTGATGTACTGTCTATTTCTTTGCAAGGGCTTGGTGTTATGATCTCAGCTTTGTACACTTCAGGTGTGTGTTTTCTTCAGGTGTTAACAGGCTAATAGTAAAGCAGAAACACATGTTCTAATGTCATGCGTAGGCTTCATGTCATGTGTAAAGACATGTGTTCAGCATCTCTTTCTCTCGTCTCTTACAGCTGTTTGCAGTTATGGCGTGTGCTTTAATGGAGGTCAGTGTAGAGAAGCTTCTGCTCAACTCTGTGACTGTCCGGCCGGCTTCAGTGGTCCGAGCTGCCAGTACGGTGAGTCCAAAACAGACTGAACAACTTGCATGATTTGTTTGTTAATCTCTTTTAGATTCCCATGAAGATTTGAGAAAATATGAAATATGGGTCCGCTGATATTAAAGGGGTAATTCACCACTGGCAATATGGGCTATATGCGGTAGAAAGGTGAAATTATATATATATATTTTAATCTGTGCTACCTGACTAGAGAAAACAGAGAAAATATGCCCTTTTCTTCCGTTTTGCTAAATAGGTAGGAAAACTACAACACCCATAATGCACTGGGCATGCTGTCGTCCAAGGCCACGCCCAGTCTGCTCCTATTGGATAGGCTTGACCAGAGTCAAATACCGCCTTGCTTGAGTAGAAAATACTACTTAGCAAACTTTTGGTTACAATAGTGTCAACTTGTAGTGTTCCTGGGTGTGAGAATATAAAGAGTAGGGCTGGGTAAAAAATATCGATTTCTCGATATTCATCGATTCTCATTTTTACGAACCGATATCGATTCTTAAATCTCAAGAATCGATTAGTCATCCTGTTTTCATTTGATGAATGAATGGAACATTGTAGCGCGCATCCCATCCAATAAATCACAATAATCTTTGTGCTTTGTTACTATTGATACTAAATATGTATTGATACTATTGATACTCAAATGTCAAATTACGTCCATTTTCTTACGAAATTCAAAAACATAAATAGCGTTTTGGCGCTGTGGCGTGAGATCGCTCTGGCGCAGCTCAAGAGAAGCAGCAGCGCTGCACATGATCTCCTCTTCCGCCTTAATAATACCAGTTAAAGCGCGAAATAAACATGAATGAACGTCTGAAAGTGTGTTAAAAGATAGAGTACAACTTATCGAAATCCGTATCATGTCACATGGAATCGCTCAATCAGTGTTTCAACCGCGGAAAGACGTCAGTAACAACTTGTAAACAATGTCATGTAACGTCACATTTACCTCAGAAAAACCATGTGACCATAAACTCGTTAGTCAGCTAGAAAAATTAACTCTAAAGAGGAGCATTTTGCTAAATATTTGGACCATATTACATATTCATTATAATTTTTAATGTTCTTCGATATTTAATGCATGTTTGAATAAATCTGGCAAGTTTTTATGACAGCCACCATTTAAATGTTTATATTTCATATAACTTTATTATTATAAAAATAAATAAAAGTGTAATTTTAGTGTTTGCATAGCTACAAATCAGTTAATTTTTACCTTCAATATTATTATAGGCTAATGAAGCCTAGTAGGCTACAACTGACTCCCATAGTTTACAGCATTAGTTAAGAGATTTGTTTTCCTTGAGAAAATTTGCCATGTATTGCACCTGATATCCAAAATAATCAATATTGAATCGAATCGAATCGGAATCGAATCGAATTGCAAGCTTGTGAATCGAAATCGAATCGAATTGTGAAATTTGTGTCAATACCCAGCCCTAATAAAGAGTAAACATTTAGCAGGAGCGAGTTATTTTTAGCTTTAGAATAGAAAAAAGCGGAAGTACTATCTGTAGTTTTCATGAAAGCCATTGAACTGTCAAAAGTCTGCCGAATTATGTGTGTTGCGCCATCCGACAAACTTTTGCTGACAAATAAACGGGAATTTTTTCAGTCCTGGTAACACAGAGAAAGACTTGTATCTACACAAACCGGGTTGAAATTCGGCAAACTTTAATAAAAACAAGCTGTTTAGATAGATCTCATGTGAATAAGAGGACATGAAGCATTCTTCCACAGTCGGTTATTAGTAGTTCTTGCATGTGCAAGCACTGCATTTTAGATAATATAAAGTGTAGTTATAATGATTTTGACAGCATTTCCTTTTGAATAAATGCAAGTTTCCCCAGAGTGTTTTCTCGGCCTGTTTGAGTCTCTAATATCCCAAGCCAAGAATTTTATCTGCAACGGGCAGTTGTAGCCAGTGAGAGAGGATGCTAATAATGGAGGATGTTGTTTTTTGGTGATAATATACACACGACAGGAAATTCTTCACAAATCTTGCCCTAGTTTTTCAGTTGCTGTGGTCTCCTCTGTGTCTCGTGGAGTGATAACAGACGCTGGTCTTGCACTAAGATCAAGAGTAATCCGAGAGCCGCTTGTGTCTCAAAGTGTTGCAGACAGATTCAATTAATTACGCAGCTTTCAGCAACACTAAGATGTTGCAGCTTGCATGTTGAAGTAGCATGACCTGATGGCTTTCGTCTGCTGTTTTCTGTTTCGTTTTTGAATCTTCAAGACAGAGACTCGGATGGGCACAGCTGGGAACCATTGGTCATTTATTCTGGACAGTTCTTATGTGTGTTGTTAAGAATGATGCTGATTGATTCGGTCGGCATGCACAAACACACACGAAAACACTAACAGCCGCAATCTATCACGGGGAAGCGATGGAGACTGCGGCCTGTTTACCTGTATATCCTCTGTAATGCCAGACTGGCACTGGAAAATAAAGAGGACATGAAAATATGGTGAATCTCACGAAACCTGTCAAGAACATGTCATCGTCAAATTTCATCACAAAATCAATTTATGTTTTGCCTAAAGAAAATAAAGCCTAGTAATTGTTATAGATTAAGGAGCCATTGGAAATATTTGCTTTTACTCATGCATTCTGCACATTTAATTATTTATGCATGAGTTATTGTATAAAACTTATACAACACTATTTATTATATAATATTTTTAACAATATTTTTCATGCATTATGACATTTTTTCACTTTCATGAATTTCATTATTTTATTTGTTTTCATATTAATAAATATAATGCATGAAAGATATTGTATTGTATATTTAAAAACATATTTTTCCATGCACTATTATTATATTTCATCACTTTTAAAACATGCATAATAATTTATTTATGATATCGTTGCATTAATAATAATCATGCATGAAAGGATAAAAATTATACAACCCTATATATTGTATATTATTTTTAAAACAATATATTGCCTTCATTATTCATAATGTAATATTATATTAACATTATATTACTTTGTATATTACTATATACACACAATATATTTAAAATTATACTATTTATTATTATTATTAGGACAACAGAATACCAAACATACTTTCCCTATAAAGAGCGAAAGATACGAGTCATCATAATACTACTTATCATTATACTTTTTTTTTTATATATATTTTTATTGAGAAACATGGCACAATGAAATATACATAACTGTGACGTAGAAATGTCACGTAGAAAATAAAGCCGTTTTTATGTTTTGTTTTTTACATACAGTATGAAAACAAACAGGTATACAAGACAAACACATTATAAAATTAAAAAAATTCAGGTTATCATTATACTTTATCCGTAGTACCATAAAACATGCTTAAAGTATCAGGACAACCATAGAACATCAACATCTGTCCTCTGAGAAACCTCTGGATGAAATGTCACGTAAGAGAAGCTGTTTGCAGCACGTCTGCGTGCGGATCAAAGTCTCTGTGAGTTGATGAAGGAAAATCATTCTCTGGTCTGACTTGTACTTCAAATCCACAGCTGGATGATTTTTGTCAGATTCAGTCGGTTATTGTTTGCTGATTGGCTGACAGCGACCCATGATGACTGGTGAAGCAGGCGTGATGTTTGACATGTTGTGGTTTCAGCTCTCTGTTTGAGATGCACATTCCCCTGTGGCGAGTATCACTGTATTCTCAGTTACACCTGTCATCACAAGAGAGAAAACAGCGTTTGAAAAGCTCTCCAAGCTCTCATAGACCTATTAATCTGAGTTAAACACCTGACGTGAAGCTTAAGTCCAGGAGCTTTAAAAAGAGACTAAAACAACACAAATAATCTTTTTTTAAAGCTACTGAACTTGGCAAATGCAAAGGTAACTAATCAAAAGATGTCAAACTCAAATGATTTTGCAGTAGTTGGAGATTTTTTTTGCATATGGAAACTTGCATGCATTTCTGTACGGCTATAGAATCGGACAGCTTGGATGAAGAATAAAAGTTTGCATATGCAGATCAATCTCAAATTTCAGGAAAATTGGATAAACATCAATGCACACAATTCTGTCATAGTCACGTGTTTGTTGTATTCCTGTCAGTTCAGCGTTTCAGGGTCCGTATCGAAAGGTCTCTTACATTGTGGAATAATTGTGTCTCTTTCTTTTGATAAAAACAATGGTTTCTGGGCCGGAGGTCATTTAGAATAATAATAATTATTAGATGATTAATGTAGTTCATATATACAAGTAAAACATAAATATCATAGATAATGATGAACATTATATACAATTATTAGATGATTAAATTAAATATATTTAAATTTATATAATTATAATAAATTATATGTACTAATAATATATCATTTCCGATATATACTTCTAATTTATATTTAAGATTTTATTTAGATTAATAATAATTATTAGATGATTAATTTAGTTCATATATACAAGTAAAACATATAAATATCATAGATAATGATGAACATTATATACAATTATTAGATGATTAAATCATTAAAATATATTTAAATTAAATATATGTAGATTTATATAATTATAATAAATTATATGTACTAATAATATATAATTTCCGATATATACTTCTAATTTATATTTAAGATTTTATTTAGAATAATAATAATTATTAGATGATTAATTTAATTCATATATACAAGTAAGACATATAAATATCATAGATAATGATGAACATTATATACAATTATTAGATGATTAAGTAATTAAAATATATTTAAATTAAATATATGTAGATTTATATAATTATAATAAATTATATGTACTAATAATATATAATTTCCGATATATACTTCTAATTTATATTTAAGATTTTATTTAGAATAATAATAATTATTAGATGATTAATTTAATTCATATATACAAGTAAAATATTTAAATATCGTACATTATAATTAATATTACTATGTACAATTATTAGATGATTAATTAATATAATTATAAAAATGTTATTTTCTATTATTATATTTGTAGCTACTAGTAATGTAGCCACTAGTAATAATGTGTATTATACTAATTATTTTATGATTAATTATATATATAACAAGAAATATTATAACTATAATTATTACATACATTTAGAATTGATTTATAATTTATATAACCCAAATTTGTATTAATTATACTAAGTGTATTTATTAATATGATTAATTTAATTAATATATACCACATATATTTTATTTATAATAATGTTATTATTATTATAAATACAATTATTAGATTATTATTATTTATTATTATTATTATTATTATTAATTATTATATAAATTAAAATATAATACAATTATATTTTATATATATATATATATATATATATATATATATATATATATATATATATATATATATATATAATGTTACATAAAAATGAGTCGAATCCTTTGAGTTGTCACTTCTTTTGAGTTCACACTTGTTTCCTTCGATCTGTGTAGAGGGTCAGAGGTCAGAGTGTGTGTCCGCTGCGGGGCGTCTGTGGATCTGATCGCGGTGTTGAACTCGTATAGTTGATGCTAATGGAGGGGGACGTCTAGAGCTCTTGCAGGAGGTTCAGTTTTACAGCAGCTCATGCAAGTCATCACATGGACATCTGACAACTGTGAGCTTGAGCTATTAACACAGACCTGTCAGTGCACTTCAACTTCTGCTGGACACACTCTTAGCTTGAGCTAGCATGAGCTCCTAGAGACCTCGTTTTCAGATTTTCAGGCCAAATTGTCACGTTTCCTTCTTGAATAAGGCAATCTCAGAATTCACTGTGGGTGAAAAGAGCCAGACGGATCTGAGGGAAATGTTGTAAATATATACTAAAAGTTTGGGGTTGTACCATTTTTAAAGTCTCTTTTATGTTTAACAAGGCTGCATTTATTTGATTAAAAATACTGTAATATTGTGAAATAATATTATCATTTAAAATAACTGTTTTCTGTTCTGCATATGTTTTCAAATGTAATTTATTCCTGTGATGCAAAGCTGAATTTTTACTCCAGTCTTCAGTGTCACATGATCCTCCAGAAATCATTCTTATATGCTGATTTACTGATTATTATCACAGTTGGAAAGAGTTGTTTTTGAGGTTATGTCAGTTAGCTGGATATGTTGACTGAAACAGTAACAGAATCTTAGATTAGTGTGGCTAAATTGCAAGGGTTTCTAGACGTACAAAACAGGGAAATATGAGAGAATCAAACTGTGTTTTTGTGTGTTTATTTCATGACACATGTCTGGATGTTGAATCTGCAACACCGAGGTCATTTTGGGCTTGAAAAGAAATAACTTAATAACTTAATAACTTAATTAATTAGATCAGTTTTTAGACAAAAATAAATGAGATTTTCCTCAGTTTATGGAATTTATGAGCTGGTCATTTTCTAATTTCCTTAGTTGTACATGGAGAGATATGACTCATATCTCAGTTTTTAGTTCTGATCAGAGAAGGCTTCTCTAAGTTACGTCCTCTAGTTGGCTTGTGTTTCCCGATGGAATCCAAACTTTGGCTGTTGTAAGAAGAAACGAGCTACTTGCTTATGGAGACTGGAGGACCGGATTAGACAAGGAAACCCCAGGGATTCGGTGGAAAAGGGTTTTATCAAGAGTTTAGCACACAGTACAGACAAGACAATATGCAGGAATGATAAACATTCTAAAGCAGTTTCTCGGAGTGCAGCGGTGACGACAGCTTGTTTGTGGAAATGAAGCTAAACCATTAGAAAAGAGAGTTGATAGAGTTGATAGAGTTGATAGAGTTGATAGAGTTGATAGAGTTGATAGAGTTGATAGAGTTGATAGAGTTAATCAACTCTATCAACTCAATTAACTCTATCAACTCTATCAACTCTGTCAACTCTATCAACTCTATCAACTCTATCAACTCTATTAACTCTCAACTCTATCAACTCAATTAACTCTATCAACTCTATCAACTCTATCAACTCTGTCAACTCTATCAACTCTATCAACTCTATTAACTCTCAACTCTATCAACTCTATCAACTCTATCAACTCTATCAACTCAATCAACTCTATCAACTCAATTGAGTTGATAGTTGAGAGTTAATAGAGTTGATAGAGTTGATAGAGTTGATAGAGTTGACAGAGTTGATAGAGTTGATAGAGTTGATAGAGTTGATAGAGTTGATAGAGTTGATAGAGTTGATAGAGTTGATAGAGTTAATAGAGTTAATAGAGTTGACAGAGTTGATAGAGTTAATAGAGTTGATAGTTAATAGAGTTGATAGAGTTGACAGAGTTGATAGAGTTAATAAAGTTAATAGAGTTGATAGAGTTGATAGAGTTAATAGAGTTAATAGAGTTGATAGTTAATAGAGTTGATAGTTAATAGAGTTGATAGTTAATAGAGTTGATAGAGTTGATAGTTGAATTGATAGAATTGATAGAGTTGATAGTTGATAGAGTTGATAGAGTTAATAGAGTTAATAGAGTTAATAGAGTTGATAGAGTTGATAGAGTTAATAGAGTTAATAGAGTTGATAGAGTTGATAGAGTTAATTGAGTTAATTGAGTTAATAGAGTTGATAGAGTTGATAGAGTTGACAGAGTTGATAGTTAATAGTTAATAGAGTTGATAGTTAATAGAGTTGATAGAGTTAATAGAGTTGATAGTTAATAGAGTTAATAGAGTTGATAGAGTTGATAGAGTTGATAGAGTTGATAGAGTTGATAGTTAATAGAGTTGATAGAGTTAATAGAGTTAATAGAGTTAATAGAGTTGATAGAGTTGATAGAGTTGATAGAGTTAATAGAGTTGATAGAGTTGATAGTTAATTGTTAATAGAGTTGATAGAGTTAATAGAGTTGATAGTTAATAGAGTTAATAGAGTTGATAGTTAATAGAGTTGATAGTTAATAGAGTTGATAGAGTTGATAGAGTTGATAGAGTTGATAGAGTTGATAGTTAATAGAGTTGATAGTTAATAGAGTTGATAGTTAATAGAGTTGATAGTTAATAGAGTTGATAGTTAATAGAGTTGATAGTTAATAGAGTTGATAGTTAATAGACTTGATAGTTAATAGAGTTGATAGAGTTGATAGTTAATAGAGTTGATAGTTAATAGAGTTGATAGTTAATAGTTGATAGTTAATAGTTGATAGTTAATAGAGTTGATAGTTAATAGAGTTGATAGAGTTGATAGAGTTTGGTTTGGTTTGGTTTATTTCAGACAGACAGCTTAGTTTAAACACAGCTCAGCTGACAAACTACAGCATATTTCCTTCTGTCTGAAACAGGTGTAGGCTGAATCTCTTGCTTATAATGCCTACCCTTTTTGAAAAACATCTCATATTTTAAACAAATAAATAAAAATAAGTATTGTCTTACATCAATATAATGTTGACAAACAAATCTAAAGAGAATACAAAACCCAAGTATTTCCTATGTAATTCAGTTTCACACTCTAGAATACAACAAAAACAGCTTATTCATTTATCACTCTTTAAATTGTTTCATATAATTTCATTGCTTTATTTTTAAATAGTTTCTTAAACTTTCTAAGTGTCCCACATTTTTTTAGTTCCTCATGACAGTTATTCCATAAATTTACACCTTTAACTGAAATACAATGTTGTTTTGCATTGGTCCTCACTTGGTTCTTTTTAAAAATACAGGTTCCCCTTAAGTCATGTTGGCATACTCTTTCTGTGAACAACCCTTGGATACTTTCTGGCAATTGATGGTTTTTTGCTTTATACATGATTTGTAGTGTTTTTAGTTCTACTAATTCTTTAAACTTTAAAGCATTTAATTCAATAAAAAGGGAGTTTGTTGGCTCCTGATATGTGGTTTTCTTTATTATTCGCATTGCTCTCTTTTGAAGCATAAATATGGGATTGGTATTTGTTTTATATGTATTTCCCCATACTTCCACACAATAAATAATGTATGGAAGCACAAGGGAACAATACAAAGTATATAGTGATTTTTTTTATTTAAGAAATATTTAACTTTATATAATATTGCAATTGACTTTGAAATCTTGTTCTTAATATAAGATATATGGGGCTTCCAATTTAAGTTTTTGTCTATAATTACTCCAAGAAATGTATTAGCTGACACCCTTTCGATTTCAACTTCATTAATCATTAATTTACCTATTGTATTAGATGAATGATTGCCAAACACAATACATTTTGTTTTACTTATATTTACCGTTAGTTTATTTGAATCAAACCAATTTTTTAGCAGTGCCATTTCTTTTCCCATTGTATCCAAAAGTTGTTTCAGATTGTCACCAGAACAAAATAAGTTTGTATCATCAGCAAATAATATCAGTTGTAATACTTTGGAAACCTCACATATATCATTAATGTATAACAAAAAAAGCAATGGGCCCAGCACAGAGCCTTGGGGAACCCCACATGTTACCTGCACCAGTTGTGACTTGCAATTATCTATTTGGACATATTGATGCCTTTTCTCTAAGTAATTACTTATCCAAGAGTGGGCTACCCCTCTTACTCCATATTTTTTCAATTTATCTAACAATATGGCGTGGTCGACCGTGTCAAATGCTTTCTTAATGTCTAAAAACACCCCAACTGTGTATTGTTTATTTTCTATTGCGTTGGATATTTTCTCCACAAATTCTATTAATGCATGTGTTGTTGTTCTATTACTTCTGAACCCATATTGTTTTTTGCTTAATATGTTGTATTTAATAACAAAATCATTTAATCTTGTATAAAATAATTTTTCCAATATTTTTGAAAACTGTGAAAGCAAAGAAACAGGCCTATAATTTGAAAAAGTATGTCTATCCCCAGTTTTATATATGGGTATCACTTTGGCAATTTTCATTTTTTTTAGGAAATAAACCTTTTTGAAGAGACAAGTTACATATATGTACTAGAGGTTTCTCAATACACTCGATAATATGTTTTACCACACACATATCCATATCATTCCAGTCAGTTGACTTCTTATTTTTAAATGATTTAACAATATCAATTATTTCTTTTCCATCTGTTCCTCTTATAAACATTGATTGCTTATTTACACTACCCGTTTCTCTTTCCGTTCTACTTTTCCTATCAATTCCTACAATCTCCCCTGCCAGACTGGGACCAACATTGACAAAAAAATTATTGAAATCATTAGCAATTTGTTCCTTATCACTTATAATTTTATTGTTTTTTGTCATAAAATAGGTTGGGCATCCTGACCTTCCAACGTTGTTTTTTACTATTTCATTTAATATCACAATCAGGAGTTAATAGTTAATAGAGTTAATAGTTAATAGAGTTGATAGTTAATAGAGTTGATAGTTAATAGTTAATAGAGTTAATAGAGTTAATAGTTGATAGTTTATAGAGTTGATAGAGTTAATAGTTGATAGAGTTAATAGAGTTAGTAGAGTTGACAGAGTTGATAGAGTTGATAGTTAATAGAGTTGATAGAGTTGATAGAGTTGATAGAGTTGATAGAGTTGATAGAGTTGATAGAGTTGATAGAGTTGATAGAGTTAATAGAGTTGATAGTTAATAGAGTTGATAGTTAATAGAGTTGATAGTTAATAGAGTTGATAGAGTTGATAGTTAATAGAGTTGATAGTTAATAGAGTTGATAGTTAATAGAGTTGATAGTTAATAGACTTGATAGTTAATGGACTTGATAGTTAATAGACTTGATAGTTAATAGACTTGATAGTTAATAGACTTGATCGTTAATAGAGTTGATAGAGTTGATAGTTAATAGAGTTGATAGTTAATAGTTGATAGTTAATAGTTGATAGTTAATAGTTGATAGTTAATAGAGTTGATAGTTAATAGAGTTGATAGTTAATAGAGTTGATAGAGTTGATAGAGTTAATAGTTAATAGAGTTGATAGTTAATAGAGTTGATAGTTAATAGTTAATAGAGTTAATAGAGTTAATAGTTGATAGTTTATAGAGTTGATAGAGTTAATAGTTGATAGAGTTAATAGAGTTAGTAGAGTTGACAGAGTTGATAGAGTTGATAGTTGATAGAGTTGATCGAGTTGATCGAGTTGATCGAGTTGATCGAGTTGATCGAGTTGATAGAGTTGATAGAGTTGATAGAGTTGATAGAGTTGATAGAGTTAATAGAGTTAATAGAGTTAATAGAGTTGATAGTTAATAGAGTTAATAGAGTTGAAGTCTGGAGGACTCAGTCAGTTATCTGAGGTAATGAACACAAGTAGTTGTTGGATTTACAGAGGCGAAAGTTTATGAATGATAAAGACGGTGTATATTTATTGTGTCATGATGCTGAAAACAGGAAGGAATCGTGTTTTTGTTTGTTGCATGTTTTTAATTTTAATTTTTTTTTTGCGTATTCATGGCAGGGTTATTATAGTCAACTAAAACTAAAGCTGTAAAGAAACTTGAAATAAAGTAAATTAAATTGAAATAAAAAGTTCTAGTTTATTCAGCTAGTTGCCAAAGCAACATTTTTCATTTAACTTAATGTCATAAAAAGAAACAAAAGGAAAACTGATTTTACAGTTTTTCTCGATTGCTTAAACACTATAACCAGGCTTTTGAACTAAAATTTCAAAACCATAATGCCATTTATCAAAAAGCACACCCATTTCACTAAACTATGAACACTATTCCCCTGTTTTGACACATTAGTCAGATTTGTTGAACTGTCACAGCAAAACTCTACACACAAATCCCTTCATTTCTCATTGCCTACACCACGTGGTCATTTAGAAAGCACTAGCATTCAATATTGTTCACTCAAGTCAGCACAGCTTCAGCTCAGTTAGCACACAATTACCCAGGTGAAAACACTAAGAGTCAAAATTGTACACACATCAGTCAAATCCTTCAATAGATAGATAAAAGGTTATACAATCTTTTATAAAAGATACAAATCAGTTTACTGAGTTTTGGAACAATGGATCCACAGAGAAATTAAGCAATAGGTCGAGGAGGTAGAGGATGAGGAGGAGGAGGAAGAGGAAGAGGAGGAGGAGGAAGAGCAGGAGGAGGAGGGAGAGGAAGAGGAGGAGGAGGAAGAGGAAGAGGAGGAGGAGGAAGAGCAGGAGGAGGAGGGAGAGGAGGAGGGAGAGGAGGAGGGAGAGGGAGATGAAGAGGAGGAGGAGGAGGAAGGGCAAGGGCAAGGGCAAGAAGACAAGCAGTCTCGGATGAAATTCAAGCCACTTTAGTTGGCCATGTCCTTGTCCATGGTATGACTATGAGGGAGGCTGGGCAACGAGTACAGCCAAATTTGAGTCGCTTCACCGTCGCCTCCATCATCTCAAGGAGCTGGGGTGGCGGGACCACCACAAGCAACATGACTTCCCAGTTTTGGAAATGTTGTTTTGAATTTATTGCACTAGTGTGTAAGACTATGTTGTAGTGTGTGTATTTTTGAGGGCTTGTGTGTCCTGTCTGAGGGCAGAGTTTGGTTTTTCAGCAAGAGTGAATGGTTTTGAGTGTAGAGCTTCATTTTGACCTGAAAATAGGATGTTTGGGGAATTGGGTGAGACGTTATGGATTTGTGTTTACTGTTTTGAGAATACGAGGCATAGTTTCAAGAAATGTGTTTAAGCAATCGAGAAAAACTGTAAATAAAAAATATAAGTGAGGAGGAGCAGGCTTCCCTCAATGCATATACTTATAAACTTTAAGAGTGCTCAACCTTCATCTTCCTCTTATGTTTCTTATGATCATTGTGATTATCACCTGAAGAGCTAAAACAATAAATAATAATAAAAAAAAACAGTTAGAACACTTGCAATCACAATCAGGAGTTTTCAGTTATTTTTAGATATGATCATCCTTGTATGAAGGACACCCATTATAAAGTCGCCATGAAATCAAAATGGACAATTCTTGTTTTTTATGGAATATTGCACTATTTGTTATAAATAATTTCAATTTGACTTTACTCAACTTTCCGGTTACTCAACTTTCATTAATCAGCCCATCTTAAGGCTATTAAAGCGGACATAAATTATATCTATAATCCAAGTGAATTGCTCAGCTAATTTCTCCTTTCACATCCTGTGTGCTGAGCTTTATTTAAGTTGGTTTAATGGGCCATTAGCCCAAGGGCCGTCCCCTCTGTGCGGTTCTCCAGCTAGATGTCCTCAGGCACTTCCTGTTTCATGGAATGTAAAACACGATGGTGAAGTTGTGGCCGCAGGACTCTTTACGCCACAATAATGTAAAAGTTTTCAAAGGCTGAATGAAAACTTGAAGTTTACACACATCGCGACTTCTGTTTAAACCTCAGATTTCTTGTTTCATGGTTCAAATGCATTTGAAATGGTTTTGGTTGTGTTGTAGTTTACTGAACTGCTAAAACTCCCCGTGACCTGATCCTTGTTACCAGGCCTGTAGTTGTAGTATAACTCATCCACACGGCTTTACGGTAATTGAGCTACAGTTTCTCCATGGTCACGACACTCTCGTATCTGTAAAACATGTGTTTAACATTGCAAATGCTCCATTTCATCAGGATTGGTGTGTAATTCGGCCGATGGATCTGTGAAATATCACTTAAAAAACAGCAATCTGAAAATCATTGCATCACGTTTTGATGTCAACTTGACAGTTCCTCAGAGACGTTCATCTGACACTCGCGGTCACACGTTTTATCCTTTTTTCCAGTTTTTCCAGTCATTGCACATCTGTTTGAGCTGCCTTTTCCGGAGATCTGGGAACGTTTGAGTCCTTTTCAGCACGTGTAATGTAATGATGTGACTGCATAATTCTAATGGAAAATCCACCTTTAAGCACTGACTGACTCATTGACATTCCCGTCGCATTTGCCACATTGTGTGTTGCAAGGAATTAATTAGTTATTAAAAAGTCTGGTTAGTGTGCAGCGTCCATGACCCGGAAAATTGTCCCCGGGTGAAACGGTCACAGCAGGACGATAGAGGCGAGCGTGAAGAGATCCCTGATGGTCCTCCGCAGTTTCCCACAGTCTGTCAGGGTGTATTCACACCAGGAAAGTCCGATAGTTCACTTGCTTTGGTCCGGACCAAATATTTTTTTTTTTTTTTTTGTACGGTTCGCTTTCACACTGCTCTTTTTGCAAGTGAACCAAAATTTGTAAACAAAACCACACGTGTGCTAAGGTCGTCCATTCATTGGACAAGGATTCTCAAGTAGGGAAATCAAGAAAAAAGGCTCAGCATGGAGATATTTCGTACTACAATATTTGTTATTGTACTAATTTTGTGTTATTCTGTACAAACGCAATATGAAGAAACTGCGCAGAAGACGGATAAGGTATAAAGTTTTCATTCATAGAGAGGGGCTATGTCCACACATTCAAATAATGAGATTCTTATTGTATATACTGCTACCAAGTGCTGTCAATGTTAACGCTTGCGATATCGTTACATTATATGAACTGCAAAAGCTTTTTTTGCATCTATGCGCGATTAGACTAAAGAGAACGCTCTGTATGTGAATGTCCTGATGCACACACTCATTCATTCATTCCAATGATGCACACACACGACGCGCAGAAAGACGCGCAACAGTATCGTGTGGCCAGACAGCGCGCCGGAATGGAATTCTCTTTCGCACTTGTCTTGAACAACAATAACACAAACCATTATGCCAAAATCTCCGACTACGGAAGCCTGTTAACTCAAAGGCGCAGTGCTTTCTTGCAATTGGGTCGGTTCATGTTCACACCGTAAACGAACCGTACCAGAGTTCGTTTGGAACCGTACCGAGACACCTCTTCAGCTGGGTCTCGGTTCGGTTGTTTGGTCCGCACCCGAGTTCGATTGCTGTATTCACACCTGCCCAAAAGGTCCGCACCAAGGGGGGAAGCCAACTAGAGTTCGATTCAATCGAACCAAACAAGGCAGGTGTGAATACACCCTCAGTATAAGTCTCCCTCATCCACTTAAAAAAAAAAATCTTTCTCAGTCTTAAACTAAGTTTTCCCCGAAAATGAAAGATTGTGAAAAATTATGTCACTTTAACTTTTTTACGTTTTTATTTTTGGGTCACTTTAAGGGTCAATCTCATGAAACCTGCCAAGTTTAGTTCTTATTTCAACCCAAAATCAAAATATACATGGGAAAAGTCAATTATATTTTTCCTTGCCTTGAAATTTTTCAAGACAATTGGCTTTATGCACAGCTGCACTACTTCCTGAACTTCAGCCAGCTCCTTTGTTTCCTGTCTGCCATTATTGGACAAACTGATTAATCCAGGTGTGCCTGGCCTCAGTAACAATAATCAGGCACACCTGGATTAATCAGTTTGTCCAATAATGGCAGACAGGAAACAAAGGAGCTGGCTGAAGTTCAGGAAGTAGTGAAGCTGTGCATAAAGCCTATTAATAACATTTTTATTGAATTCTGATAACTATAATGCAAATAATCTTGATTTTTTTTGATAGTTACATTGGTCTATTACAATGATCAAGTATTAAGAATCACTATTGAGAAGAATTGTAATTGTAATAATGAAAAATGGGAAAATAAATAAATAAATAAATAAATTGTCATTAAAAAATAATGAACCCCCCCCCCCCTAAAAAGACCTGATTTTCTTCATCTAACGTACATACTGTAACATCTTATTTTAATATTCTGATTTTGGGCTGAAATAAGACCTGTATTCATGTGATTTTTACAGTATATTCGGTCTGTTTTCTGGTTCAATAATTTGTCCCCATCATTTCATCACACACTTTGTCTTTTCTTCTTTCTGGTTGTGTTTTCTTAACCAAGATAAGCAGCTTTGGTCTTTTAAAGAAAAAAACATTAAAGACAAAAAAATGTTTTTGGGCTCTACTAGAATAGGTATGTTTGCTTGAATGTTCAAAAGCACATTATTTTCCTCATATCCTCCATTGTTGCAGCTCCTCTGTCAGTAACGCTCTGTTTAGTTCCTGTCTCGATGAAGCCCCTCCTTCTGAAAAGCGCTGTGATCTGATTTGTCGGCTGGAGCAGTGTGTTGTGATTGGTCAAGAGCTTCGAGTGTGTTTGGGAAATGTCCCGCCCCTTTCCATAGCCAGTTTAACACACTACTAACTAACTCAACCAGGCCCCGCCCCTTTATTCTGCGTATGAATTATTTAAATGAGGAATATTGTGATGTGTTCGTTCCCGGAAGAAACTCAAGGCGTTTCAGGGAGTTCAGAAAAACTAACACTGATATAGAGAAGAACTCCCGCTGGAGGGACTTTGTAACTTTGCAGAGCTTTTTCATGCTCAAACAGCAACATTACACACTAAAGAAAGCTGATAACATGAAGCACAAATTCATGCTCACGGTATCAGAGAGGCCAGCGTGACTCTCTCATTACTGCCGCTGTAAACCTGCCTCTGGATAATCCCACAATCCCTGTTTCCTGTCTGGCTTCTTTCTGTTTGTTTCCTTATTTTGCTGCCAGGAGAGAATATATAGCCTGGGTCTTTAATGTTTCCTGGTGCTGAAAACCTCCAGTCAGAATGAGTTTTCTTAATCGTGTTTGTGCTTTTCTCTGGAGTTTGATTCCTTAATCTTTCCTAATTGAGCTGAAATTCCAGAACTGTGTTGGCCCGATGAAAGCTCCCTCATGGACACTCCTGGGCTCATGAAGACTTGACGTTGACCGCTGTGTGAGGAGCACGATTAGAGGGAGATCCAGCTGTCTTTACTGCGCTGACAGATAGAGAGCCTTCATTCTGTGATGCAGGACACCAAAACAATATTTATGCTTTAGGATTCTTATTTTGAGTGTAATTTCTTTGTTTAAACACAAAATGGCATTCACAACCCATGTTACCTCTTTAATGGGATGTTATAAAGTGAGGAAATAAGGGGGGTAAGTAGTATGGGGTTTGGTTTAGTGCATCAGGAATTGACTGGATTGTGAAAAGTTGACATTTCCTTTACTTGAAGATTTGTTTTTGTAATTAATGCCTAAATTGTGATGGCTTTTGGTGAACGTGTGGCCTAGATGCCATTTTTTTTGTGAGGGAAATAATAATGTGCACTAATAAATCACTCACAATAAGACTAGAGTACTTAGCTTAGTACTGATTTCTTTAACTTTAAGTATATGCAGTTAATATGTTTAATATCAGTATATGCAGTTAACATGTTTAATACCAGTATATGCAGTTAACATGTTTAATATCAGTATATGCAGTTAATATGTTTAATATCAGTATATGCAGTTAACATGTTTAATATCAGTATATGCAGTTAACATGTTTAATATCAGTATATGCAGTTAACATGTTTAATATCAGTATATGCAGTTAACATGTTTAATATCAGTATATGCAGTTAACATGTTTAATATCAGTATATGCAGTTAACATGTTTAATATCAGTATATGCAGTTAACATGTTTAATATCAGTATATGCAGTTAACATGTTTAATATCAGTATATGCAGTTAACATGTTTAATATCAGTATATGCAGTTAACATGTTTAATATCAGTATATGCAGTTAATATGTTTAATATCAGTATATGCAATTAATATGTTTAATATCTGATCACAGTTTTATCCTCCGTGAGACATGTGATGTTGGAGTGTGTATCAGCAGACTGTGTGTCGTGAAGACTGTAGCCCAGAGGCGGCTCTGACAGGTTGAGATGTGATCACAGCTCTTCTTACCACACACTCATGCCCTGACCTTGATCTGCGCCTGCATTACTCTCCCGAGTCAAGTCAAAGCCGTTAGCTAGGTTTCCAGACAAAGTTGCCAATTTCACTTATGAGACATTTGCCTATTACATTTGCGAATAAAGCACCGTTTCCATCCGGTCAGTCGAAGAGAACAAAATCGTCACTTCCTGATAAACTGGCGATAAATACCACTAAGAAAAATGAAAGTAAAATAACATCTTATTTATTGAAAAGTTGTATAAATCAATATCACATTTACAATATCACAAAAACAGCACTCGTGTGATGGTGCTTAACTATATCATGATAAAAATATGAGACAAAAGGGATTTTTTCCCCCTGACATCTTGAATTTTAGTGGAATTAACTGTATTCTACAGGCTTCATGTTCGTCACCAATGACATGAGTAGGTCTGCGTTACATGCTTTAATAATATTAACACGTTATTTTTCCCCATAACTAACTCATTAAATCGCCAGCCCTAATATATATTCTATAGCAAAGTAAACAGCGAGTCACTTTCCACATTCCCT
The DNA here is from genome assembly GCF_029890125.1 of Rhinichthys klamathensis goyatoka. Lineage (NCBI taxonomy): Eukaryota > Metazoa > Chordata > Actinopteri > Cypriniformes > Leuciscidae > Rhinichthys > Rhinichthys klamathensis. The sequence continues at coordinate 714,012 of NW_026606657.1, read as the reverse complement.
AGTCATAGTTAACTCGCATGATCCACGTACACCGAGTAGCTCATGCAGAAATTAGGCAGTAATTTGGACATTCCTGGTATCCCTGCAGGCTCCAACACAACATTCCCAAGTCCGTCAGGCCCGAACAGGTATCCTGAGATACAGAGCAGAGCGCAGGTTAAAGATCAGCCCTGCGGGGTTCGGGGAACATATTCTGCCTCTTGTTAACACCAGGAGCTTTGTAAACCAGACGGGATTGAGAGCAAACCAAAACAAACCTTTTGTCTGGATGTCAACGTTTTTTTTGAGCTGCTTTGAAAACACATCAGCCCAGGCAGAGAGCATCAGAGACATGGAGAGAGAAGTACTGGGATGCGTGGCGTCTGGTTGAGCTTAGCATCCTCGGATCAGATCTGCCCAGCTGTTAAGTCTCTCACGAATGCGGCGGGCATCCAACTGAGACGGGGCTGGCGGGAAATTCACTCTAATTCGCTCTCTCGCACAAGTGTGTGTACATACAGTGCTGATTTGACCACACATTTCACACAAGCACACACACATCAATGCACAAAGCCAGATCCTCCGGGTTGACAGGGGGCCAGGAGGTCGTCTAATTAAGTTTGAAAAATGTCAAAGCATCATTAGCATCATCATGAGTGTCATAAGATTCCTTAACCAAAAGCCAATGTGCTCAGAGGGTGTTTGAGCCTCTGGAAAGGGTGTTTGGTCTTCTTAAAGTCATTTTCTGATTATTTTCAGCCTTTTGGACACATTTGATCAGCTATAAGGGGTGTTTAGACCCCTGAAACATCATGTTGAAAACTTTTTAGAGGTCTAAACCCGCCTTTTTGCACTTTTGTTGCCATTGGCTTTTGGCTTGCTTAGTTGGGGACATTAAATTTAACATTTAATTTAATATTCAACAATAATATTGATCTGCCTGCATTGACACTATTATATGAGAAATAAACTGAGCTGGACGATGACATCACGGTTTACTCCAGAGCGGCTATATATATAAATTAACTATATTAGCTTTTTTTTTTAAACAAAAATGAAACATCATTGAACTTACTTAAGCTCGACTGTGGAATCATATTTTCTTCCGGAAACAAACTTTTTTTGCATTATGTTCCTGTTATCACTGTAAAGCTGCTTTGAAACTATCTGTATTGTAAAAAGCGCTATATAAATAAATGTGACTTGACTTGTAGTTGCACAAATGTGTCCAAAAGGCTGAAAATAATCTCAAAAGGACTGTCCTCAAGAGTGTCTGTTCAGAGGTTTTCAAAAAAACTCACAGCTGAACGTGTCTTGTCAACACACACATTGGGAAGAAGAATTGTGTAAAACCAAAACACAGCTGTTCCAAAGACTGATATGTGAGGAATTTGAATGTTTTTTGTCTAGTTGAACTGGAAAGGTTTAGTGATTTTGAGAGTTTATGGAATAATCGCTCAGAGATAGTATTTGTATAATCCGTCATTCTTTTTATGGATAGATGACATACTCAAGTTTCTTTTGCTAAGGGCATGATGGTAAATATTTAAAATAGGAATTAAATATTGCACTGGAGTCTTTGTCTGCGAAACACAAATGAGATGATTGCTGACATACAGTAAGAGTTTAGAGTTACAACATGAATGTGGAGAGCAGAAAATGTGCTTTTGGAAGCCTTTTGATGAGAGATGTTTGAGTTCATGTCGAGATCTCTGTCTTCTGTTTGCAGACATTGGTATCTTGGCAAATCTGAGCACAGTTTGAGACATTATTGAGATTTCTTCTGAAACTGTACAGGAGACATGTGTGAGATTACTGGGGTCTTTTTCGGAGAAGCATAAGATGTAAGATGTTTTTTTTGCTCTCCATGTAATCTCATTGTTGTCTAAAAATTTATTATTTGATTAATTTATTCTTATTTATTTATTAATTTATGTATTTTTTCTATTTGTTTAGTCTTGTATTTTTTATTAATCCATTCTTATTATTAATTTAATTTAATCAATTAATTATTATTATTATTTTATTTTAATTAAGTTTATTAATTTATTCTTCAATTAATTTATTCTTTTTATTAATTTATTCTTATTTACTTTTTCATTTATTTTGCTAGTTTATTTATTCTTTTATTTATTCATTATTTTTTGTTAATTTATTATAATTAATTTATTAATTTACTTATGTTTCTATATATTTTTTCATTCATTCATTCATTCATTCATTCATTCATTCATTCATTCATTCATTCATTCATTCATTCATTCATTCATTCATTCATTCATTCATTCATTCATTTTTATTTCCTTTCTCTAGTAACGTCTCATTTCATCCCACAGCTATAGCAGAACTGCTGAAAAAAAGCTTTTAATTAAAGCATCATAAAGTAGATAATTGTTGGTTCTACATCCACGGCTGCCTGTCAGATGTTAGTCGTGTGTGTGTGTGAGTCTGTGTACAGATGTGGTCACATTAAGACCAGAAATATCTTTTATACAAGTACACAGACACGAATGCTTGGCCATGGCTTTGCAAGTTTACCAGATTCCATGTGCTTGTACCACAAATCAAATGACACTATCAACTATAGATTCATTTACACAGCCACATTCATTCATTTAAAAGTCTCAGCACTCAGAGCTGCAGATGTCTGAGGATAAACACCAATGATTAGCTGTAAAAGTCTCTGATATAGATTCACAGCAGGAGTTTTATGTGGTCGAGAGAACAGAGATCTGGTTTATTCACTCTCTGCTTTAAATAAACGTGCGGTCGGCGCTGGAGGGCGTCTGGACAGATCTGTAATACGTTGATATCTGCATGTCATGAATATGTTTTGTTGTTGTTATCAGAAGGAGATGAACAAAAGTAATGCATGCACGGGGAATCTGACTGGTATTTTGAATGCATTGATCTTTGCAATCTGCTCTACAAGTGAAGAAAACAGCTGTATACCGTCCCATAACTCATGGTACAAATTCTTTGCATGGTTTTAAAATGTGCTTTTGGACTGTACGGTTCAGTTACATGAAGTGTTTATACAATTTTGATGTTCTTTGTCTAAAGAGATCCATCTTGAAATGAACATTAGATTAGAGTGACTCCCACTTGTTCATGCATGCGTGCAGATGTATTGTTTCGTTTGGAGAGGTTGGTTATGACAGTGGCAGTTGTTATAGATTATGTGTGGCTGCAGTATATCATAAGTCTTGCACTGTGACCCTCTTTGTCTGCAGGCTTCTTTTAAGTGCACTATGTAGACAACAGGGGGCAGTGTGTGCTCTCTACAGTGTTAATGATGATGGATGACGCACGTGATTTTTTTTCTTACCTTTTTGTTTGTAAAATAACTCAGGACTGCAGAGCTCTGTATTGCTGAGACGGGTTTTTATGTTTTTGCACAGACACAGAACACTAGTCTTAATGATGGTGAATATCAGTCTTGCTGTGTCTCATATTAACATTAACTCCGTGCTGTAAGTTTTAAACTTAAACACATGTTTTTTTCCAGTACTGATTGTGCTCCTGACATGAATGATTGGTCAAATCAAGTGTTTATTTTGTTTGTTTTGTTTTTTGATGAAACAAGTGAATAACTTTACTAAGTGATTGGAATTACAGTTGGTGTGAGTTTAAAGGAACTTATAAAAAATGCATTTATTTGACCAAAAATACAGTAAAAACAATAATATTATGAGATATTATTACAATTTAAAATAAAAAATAAAAATGAAAAACTGTTTAAAAAAACTGTAATAGGTAAAATAGCTGTAAAAAATATTTTTCCCAGGATTCTTTTATGAAATAGAAATCCTTTGTAACATTATAAACGCCTTTGAAAGTCTTAAGTCTTTTTGATCAATTTAAAGAGGCCATATTATGCCATTTTACAGTCTTGATTTTGTTTTTGGGCTCTACTAGAATAGGTTTAAATGCTTGAATGTTCATAAAACACATTATTTTCCTCATATTCTCCATTGTTGCGGCTCCTCTCTTCCCAGTCTGTCAGTAACGCTCTGTTTAGTTCCTGTCTCTATGAAGCCCCTCCTTCTGTAAAGCGCACTGTGCTCTGATTGGTCGGCTGGAGCTGTGTGTTGTGATTGGTCAAGCGCTTTGAGTGTGTTTGGGAAATGTCCCGCCCCTTACCATAACCACCAGTTTAACACACTACTAACTAACTCAACCAGGCCCCGCCCCTTTATTCTGCGTATTAATTATTATAATGAGGAATATTGTGACGTGTTCCTTCCCGGAAGAAACTCAAGACTACAATGGAGGCGTTTCAGTTTCAACACTGACACTGATATAGAGAATATAGAGAAGAACTTTGTGCTTTGCAGATCTTTTTATTGATGAGTGTATTTATGTGCTGGACGGCTGTTGGTGACCCTATGGTGCTATCCGGACGCTTTTCTCTGGCTCCGTCTGACCCGTATGGTCCACCAGCTGTGCCAAGCTACGCCACGGACCCCCGTCTACACAGAAACACACTTCAGACTCCATGAGCGGAAGTCACACGATGCACATCTGGAATGCAAACACACAAATCTCTCACACAGTTTGACACAGAAGGCTCTGAACGATTGCTGGTGGTCTGATGGAATGTCAACAATGCATGTGTTTTTCCTGTTGCATAGTTTTTATTTTGGTATTCATTCTTCAGAAACAGTGTATAAGCATGTTTGAAAACACGAGAATAGAAGAAATGCTGTACTTTTGGCATGGATGTAGTGGTTCTGACAGGTGGTTTGTGTGCGTTAGATTCACATAGATCTGAACATATGGCAAAGGACCAGACCAGAGGTTAAACAGATTTTCTCAAGCACTGGATGTTATGGGCTGTAAAACATATATCATGTTTTATGTGTGTGTTATGTGTGCATATTTGCACGTCTGTGTGTGTTCGGGATAATAGATTTATAACTTACAGAACCAGAAACATTCCGTATGAATTCTTTTCCTGCAGACGTTGCAAAGTTTAAATATATAGTTAAAATGAAAATTGTCATTGTTTACTCTTTCAGCTTGGCTTCCATGTAAGTCTGTTTTTTGCTTAAAAACAGTCTGAAACATGAACATAAAGATAATTGATGTGTTTTTCGAGTAAGAATTTGATGAAAATCAACTTCAACATCAGCTGGCTCTTTGTTTCTGGTTTGTGTTTGTGATGTCAGAGATCTTTTCGTGTCTGAACCCGCCGACATCATTGAACCCACAACATCAAATTCCCTGCCAGTTTTCTGTTAAGACAATTCCCATTGTGCAAAACCCAGAACAACATTTAAACATCACATTTTCTCAGCACAAACTGCATCTGAAAGTTATGCTTTAGAAGAACAGAAGGACGAAATTTAATTTCTAAGATAAAATCATGTCTTTCACAAATGAAAATGAATGGGGAAAAGGAAAAACTGATTAAAAAAGATTTAAAATACAACAGAGAAAAGTACAAATGACTGGAAATACACTTAAATGTAATGCAATGAAAATGCAGAATGTGAGAAAAGTTACAGTTAAAATGCAATTGAATTACATTTAATTCATTTTAATTTTAAACTAAAAATGTAATGCATGTCAATATTTCTTGTCATGATTTAGTTTTTCATGAGCATTTTCACCCTCTCTGAGCCTCAGAATTAGGCAGGCAAGTATATTTAGTATGTAAATGAGGTCTGTTGTGATTGGCTAACCTCTTTGCAACAGCCGGTTTCCGGAAGTAAAAACTCCATTCATTTACTCCATAGGGAAAGTGATTGTGAGCGACATCTTGTGAACCTTTAAAGACAGACCGACTGTGAGCTACGAGGTTGTTAATCGATGGTATTTGCTTCTAGTGAATCCGTCAGCCTGGATTATTTCAACTTAGTTTTAAAATGATTGTGTTTAATGGCGGAATTCCTAGTGAAAAACTACATTACCCATGATGCTGTGCAGAAAAATACACCAATCAGAGAGTCGAGTCGAGTTCTCTACGCTCTCAAAATACTGAAATATTTGTTTATATACTATAGTTTATATACTATAAAATTAACATTTGTAAATAGGTAGTTTTATATTACTCCATTTTTAATCCGATTCCATTTAGTTCTTTCCCTCATTAAAGCTGTTAAGTTCACAGTCTTATAGCTTTTTTCAAAAACTTTTTTGCTTCAAATCAAAGTTTGTAGTGTTGTGATTTTCCTCGTAGCTGATTGGCTTGGCTCATGGCTTATAATGCTTTATGGAAACTTTTTAAAAATCCCTATGGGAAAAATGAATGGACAAAATGGGGACACTCTCTATTAGTAGCAATAGTGTTAACCATGGAGGAGGTGTTGATTATATAAAAGTTGGCGGTCATATGATTATGAAGTGAATATACTGAGATGAATACTGTGATGGTTTCTAAATTAGCTGTTTTTGTGCTTTAGTTTGAGTAAGTCTTCAGTTTTTTGGGATTAATTAGTTCATTTTCAGTTACACAATGCTCCTAACACTTGCCAGACTTCATTATGTGGACATGACCCCTGACCCCTGACCTCACTGACCCCGCACACCGCCGGTAACACCCTCTCCCTGTGGCAGGTCTGTGGCAGGTCGACCTCGGGTCATGAAAGGGGTCATGACCTCTCGGTGAAGGAATGTTGTTCGTCTCCATTTCCTTGTTGATGTTACAGTCAGGATGTAGATGAATATATGTGAAGGTTGACGTTATGAACTACTGATCTGTCACTCATTTTATTCTCATGGTTGTATATAATGGAAAGAATCGTACATAATTTATGTTTTGCAGGATTGACAGCTGAAGCTTTAACACTTTACAATATTGGTTGTAGACATTAGCCATTAGTTAATGCAATAGTTACATAAACAAATCTACTGTATTTATTGGTTAATGTTAATTTCTAAATTTTACATTAAAATTAAGTTAATATTAATTTAAAAAAAATTGTTTAATTATATTAATAAAATAATATAATACAAATAATAATAACTTTTTCAAAAAAATGTTTGTTGAAATATTTTACATATATTTTTATGCATTTTGCAGACACATTTATCCAAAGCGATTTAAACAAAACAGGAAGAAAAGCAATTCATCAAAGAGCCAACGATATTCCTAATATACAATGCCAGGTTTATATAGAAAGCTAGAAAAGATGAAAAATGCAAAGAAAAAGTGTGTTTTGTTCTCATTAATAATCATTAAGTTTAGTAATTAGCATTTTGAACTAACAATACTGTTTTTTTTCAGTAGTTTATTTCTAATAGTGAGTGATGTAATTTTTTTTAACATATTTTCCATTGCTAACTCATGATAAATAAAGCATTTCATGTCTGTTGGCCGGAAACCTCGATTTTTGGGAATATTTTCTTTTCTTTCATAAATCATTGCTATTGGTCACCCTTTTTTAAAAGAGAATAAACCGAGTAACTCCATTGGATCCTCAAACTGTGTATGTCCGGAATTCACCAAAATTCAGCTTGATTTCAGTAAAATGTTGTCAAATGTCTGACCACATATAAGCCACAGTACCAATCATGACCACAAGGTGTTTCATTATTATTATTATTTTTTAATACCGTTTTTTTTTTTTTATTTCCTGAAAAGTAGGGTTTTTGGAGGTACGAGGTTTCATATTAGAGCTTTGGTTTGGACCATAGCCTAGTCTTAATTTCCATAATGCATTAACTTCTATTTTGAATTGTACTTGTAAAGCATTGTATTTCTACCTTTGCACATCAAACTATAACATATTGATCAGATTTTGCTGTTGTGTACGTGTGTAATGGTGTGATCACGTCCGGCAGGGATTCCACTCACTCATTCATTATGTTTAATTCCCTCCTCCAGCACACATCGCTCGGCTCTTCAGGGGCCAATTTGTTGAGGCGAGGGTTTTATTGAAATAATGTTTTGGGAAACCGACAAACCGATTTTCTCATAAACATCTCCATGTGTTTGAGTGTGAGAGCTGGATGTGTGATGGGAGGTTGTTCAACATCTGCGCTGAAACCTGAAGGAATGGTAAAACCTCTCGCTGTCGCTGTGAGGCTGCTTGGCCACCATTTTTCAGCAATTTCATTTTGTTCCCCTTTTTTGATGAACTTAAGTGGTTTGAGGAAGGGACTGTGCCAATTACATGCCGAAACATCCCTCACCATCCCATTGAGATGATTTGTGTCCACTGGAAAAAAAGAAGCGGTTTTGTTGAACATGGAGAGAAAGCACTTTCTGCTCTTACTACTTTTTCTGGACCACATTTTGAAGGAGAATCTTTGTCTATATCATACTTGTATAGTACTTGTATTTTCTCATACCCAAAATGCATCAAACCTTCTGACATTACAAGCATCAATATGCTCATAAAGTGAAAAGATATGGAAACTGAAAACTTTCTAATGAGCACTTTCCAATGAAAACTCAACCAATGGTCCAGTTTCAGTAGCTTCAACTCAACAATCAAAAACACATTATTGTCAAATTCAGTTACAGTGAAGAACAGCTAAATGTGTCTTTAATTACACACATGATTTACTCATTGGCAGCAGACTGTCATGGGCAAAATCTCTTTTTATTAAGAGCTTTTGAGATGGAAAACTGTGCATGGAAACAAGATATTATGTTTTAGTTTGGCAATGATGTTCCACCAATAAGCGCTTGTTGAGACCTCAGATGACCTATGCAGTGAGTTTGTGAGTCTCTTATGTATCCGGCCCCTATATAAAAAGGTTGGAACTATTATTACAAATAACTCTAGATTTGTGCATTTTCTGAAGACAGCATGCAACATTTGCATAATTCTTTTTGTTGCAATATGTAAGCAAACAATCCTGTCAATTGCAGAGAGGTGAAGTTTCATAACTGGTTTGTATGAATGCGTTCATATGTCTCCAAATCGTAAACATCTGGAAACACATGGAGACGATAGTCCAGATCTGTAATCGATCTGCATTTCAGACTGTAATGTGTGTTTGTTCTCTCCCACTGTCAGACGTGAACGAGTGTGAAGAGACCAATGGAGGCTGTGAAGCTGTGTGCTGTAACACTATCGGCAGCTTCTACTGTAAGTGTCCCGCAGGTCAAGAGCTCAAGGAGGACGGCAGGACCTGCCAGGGTGAGTCCCGTCTGTCCTCTCATGCTGTTTCAGCAAAGCTGCTTTATCTAAAGCTGTTCTGGTCATTCCAGGCTAAAGGCCATTGCACAAGGCCATTGCAGTCCGAAATTCGCGTCCGAAACTTTCGCACGTTAAAAAATAAATACGACCTCACGTTATGTCAATCACGCTTACACACCGCCACCGAAACTTTCGTCCGTCCTAAAAAAAATCGGATCGGGTTCGATTTTATGAGTTTTTTTTCTCATCCGTAGCAAGCAGTTTGAATGGTGTTTTGACAATTCAGAGCCACCGAATCACGAATGCGAAAAAACGCATATGAAAATTTCGGACTCTACAGAGCCTTTAGAGTCGAACTCTATTTCCTGTTTGTTCCATTCAGCTCGGAAATTCAGAATATCGGAATTCTAATTTAGAATCTCATGCAGAAATCTAGAACTCTGATTTGACCAAAATGCAGGATATTCACTATTATTATAAAAGATGCATACTAAGCCTATTAAACGTTTGAGGAGACAGATGTGCAAAGTACAGAGACCCTCTTTGTTGATCATTGCAAAACTGGATTTATTGGACATTATGTCCATTGTCAGATTTTCCAGAAAAAAATGTTGTTCATGTTCATTTAAAGCTGCAGTCCGTTGCTTTTTTTGGGTTAAAAATGATCCAAAATACATATTTGAGAAAATACATAACCAGCCAGTGTTCAAAACTCTCTGCTTGCCGTAGCTCGATTCAAAGCGGTAAGCTTGTAATAATGTTTTTAATTTCAGTGCTGGTGGATTTCCACGGGAGATTCGAGCATGTCTTTGCGTCATTACGTCACATCTGTACACACACATCTGTACACACATATCTGCACACACACATCTGTACACACACATCTGTCCACATAAAGAAGGAGTCTCGGCTAGTAGGCTATGAGTGTGAGGATGTTGGAGGTGGAGATTTATAGCCTTTTCTCACAGCACTTGATATAATTAAACTTATTAATTTGATGGCGGATCCAGAAAGGTTCAAACGACAATCACCAGTGACAACAGATTCACCCGCTGTAAAATGCAAAAAACTTCGTTCGGACTTCGGAGTGGCGACAGAAAAAAAGAGACTGCAACCGGCCCAAGGATAAATATCGGAAGGACATTACATGTAGTCACGCAATGCTGACGTTGAACATTAACAATTTGAGAACAGAGTATAATTTGCACGGTTTTGCGTGATATGATAAGCAATTTTTAGATTTAATCAGCGCGATTTACTGCAATGTCAGAACCAGAACAAAAGTGGATGTTTCTTACTTGTTCAGAAGACATTTTCCGTTGAAAATTATTATGTTGGTCATACTCCCAAAAAGAATAATCTGTGATTCTGAATGCCAGTATCCACACCGGCACGGCGACTGACAGACACACACTCTCCTCAAACACTGTGTTCATCCGCGCTGTGCCGTGTCAAGGGTGTCGAGGCACAACTCACGTAAAGTTGATAATTCCGCGAATGACTGCAATTGCAGATTTCGAACAGAGATGGCGACAAAGAGGAAAACCTGTGGACTGCAGCTTTAACTGTGTGCATTTAATCAGATCCTAAACCTTAAGTCTGAAACCTTGAGGACGATTCCGCAAAATGACACCAGTGGCTGATTGCATTTGCTTAAACTACACCAATCCCCATGAACACAGCAGTTTAACATGTAGCACACGTAGCAGAAGACATGAACTAAAAACATTAGCTGACAGTTGTCATTATGACTTTAAATTATGCCATTTTGACTTGATTGACTGGATGGATGGATGGATGGATAGATAAAACAACAGAATATGTCATTATTTATTCTGCATTATTTATTCTGTTATTTTATGCCACAGTCTAATCACTGGTTAAATCACGTGGCTCTGAAAGTCTCCAAATACACTGGAATTTGGTCAAACTTTAACGCTGGTGTGTGTGTGTAACTGTAATGTGTTTGGCCTCAGGAGACAGTTTCTCTTTCTGGTTCTTCAAATCCACTGAAACATGCCACCTAGGGATTTATTCATCTTTCTGATGTTTCAGATATAAATTGTATTCATCCTACAGATGGTTTAGATCTTATAACTCTTTCATACTAAACCAATTCCTGCTTCACATATTTTATATGTATTTGAATGCCAGAATTCGGTTTGATATGATCACTGCAGGCTTCATGCACAGGTTTATATGACAACACATTGTTTATGTGTTCAGATGATACCGTAATTTACTCATTTGTATTATGTAAAGAAAGAGGATGATCAGGAAAATATTGGACCACAGAATACACAGATTGACCTATCAGAATCAAGCCGGACATCATAATCCTTATATATAACCTCATGGTGTATGTGTATGCCACTCCAAAAAACTCTGTGAAAAAGGGATGTGAAATACATGAGCAAGAGATGCAGACAGTATAAAGAAGGAGAGAGAGAGTGAGAAAGAGTCAGATGAAAGGTATTTCACAGGGAAGGAGGGAATAAAAGCGTGTGTTTCAGTCCTTCCCTCTCAGACGGCTTGAACGTTCATGAGACATCTACTGCTTTTCCAGTCACACATTTATGATTAAATATCTTGTAAATCATGACAGGCTGGCTCATGCTTTGTCTCATTTGTATTGGGGTTCATTTTCATCCAGTTGATGTGGCCTATTATTCTGGCTACTGGCATAATTTGAGACACTGCCATAGGCCACACTGTTTCCATGGATACAACCGATTCATTATGGGATACCAGATACCAGGTGAGAACATTTATTGGTCCATTTAAAGTTGCAGAGGGATCTTCATCGTAAGAAATATAATGGAAAAGGTTTTCCTAAACGTCTAGAAATATTTATATATTTTTTAATTTCTTAGATAATAATTAGATTAGTTTGAGTAATTTTAGTTCTTCAAATTATACTTATTTTACTTAAAATAGTTGCCAAGAAGCCGCATTAATTTTATATCTAGATATTCTAAATATCATTTTTTTTCTTCAGATTTTTTGTTTTAATTATAGTTAACATTAACAAAACAAGTTTTTGTATGCAGATTTGTAAGTAGATTTAATAAAATCAATAAAAAGAAAAAAAGGAAAATAAGTAACTTGGCCAGTTAAAGGTTGTCGAGTCATTTCTACTTAGTTAAAGTTTACTTTGCAATGCTCGGTTTCAAGTACATTTTACTCAAAACAATATAACACTGAATTAAGCCATGCTTTTAAATATGAGTAACGTAGTTCATGCCTGAACACAATACTTAATACGCAACATTCGTGGGATCATTTGAGAGTATGAATGTGTCATTTTGAACTCCAGATGTCACAAAACAGCAAGTTACTAAACCTAACAACAAAAGCAATGACAACAGTGTAAATACAGCTGGAAAACAGTGAAAATGCATCCTTATTAATTATTCATGCCCCAGTGCATGATGGGAATACCAGTATCGGAAAGTTGAGTAGGTTTTACTTAATTTTACAATGTTGATATTAACGCTTTAATTTCTACAAGCTTAAATTGAGTACTAAAATAATATTTACTTTGTTTTTTTTTTAAATTATTGCCTGAACTAACTTATTCGGGTATTTTTTTTCTGTAAAATTTACTTCCCCACAGACTCTTTTTTTATCAGTGTTTTATGGCTAAAATGATTAGCAGAAACCGGTTATTATTTACATGTTTAAATGTCACATCCTTCACAGTTGTCATTATACTAAAATATCTTGTTTACAGTATGTGTTCATCAGTATTTTAGAGACAGAACACCGTCGGGAACTTCCTCTGACTCAGCGAGCCTCGAGGTACATCGATAAACACTATTAAAGTGTTCCAACATATTCAATAGAAGCCAAACCAAATGCTTTCACCAATGTGGGGAAACATTTCTTGGTCATTTAACTAAACCCCAAACCAAACAGCAGCGTAGATGGAAAGTGAGAGCTAGTCTGCCAGCGTTTCTGGCTGGAGATCTTCTGGCACACGCATGAATCAGTGGCTCTCAATCAGCACGCATACTTCCAGTATTACTACTGCGTGTGGGTTACCCTGATCCCAGTGACAGATGAACCACAGCTAACCTCTCAAGAGCCAGGCCAGATAGTGGAGCTAAGTGGGCTGAAGTAATCAGACAAATTGGTGAATATTGTGTTTTGGCTACGGCGAAGGCTATTGGCAACATTAGATGTGCTTTCCAGGCTGTTATTATAACCGTGATTTGCTGAAAGATGCCACATCAGTGGGAAGTTAAATATCAAAAAAGAGACTGTTTGAGAAGTTCAATCAGTTCGAGGCTCGTTTGAAGTTCTTACCATTGGAAAGAATATCGCAATTGAATTGTTTGAAAGAAGCAGGGAGAGCAAATGGAGACTTCTGCATGTTTCGGAAGAGATCGCAGGTTTGTCTCAAACTAGAGCTGCACGATTATTCAGTAAAAGATCACGATCTCAGTTCAAACATCCACGCGATCTTATTCCTAAATGACATCGATTCGGCTATGTCTATTGAACATTTGACAAGTACAATCACAGCGAACATATAGATCTGACTGCCGCTGATCCAGAGAGAGCAGTTCTCATGTTCAGGGATGAAACAGCTTCTCAAACAGGCTTTTCAACCACACAGTATCATTATTTCTGTCTTACAATCATTCAAATGATTACATGCTGGGATTAATTTTAGAGTTTGGATATAAACACTGATGTTAGAGATCAAAATAGAGCAAATCACCTTTTGAAAGAAAATTGATGCTTCAAATAAAGATTGTATCATACATCGTTACACCAGTATGGAGGCGACAAGAGACCGTTAAACAAATGTATTTGTCATTGAATCATTCATTTTAAGAGATTTGTTTACAAATGCTGATTCATCCAGTAATGAAACAAGTGAAGTCATTGAATAATTTTTCAAATTTCGAAATTCAAATTAATTAACCATTTTAAATAGACTTTAGCAATTAACATTTTGTCAGAGCCTCTAGTAAATTACATGTTATTTGGTTTAGTTGTCTATTCAGAAGCACGGAAGAATCGTGATCTCTGTTTTAAACAAAAAGATAGTGATTCTCAATTTATCCAGAATCGTGCAGCTCTATATCAAACTCAAAATAGATTTTATTCCACTCAAATTAACGGCAGTATGACAAATACCATCTTGATGTATAATCACTAGGCATGTGCCGGTATCAAATTTTCATGCTGCGATTAATTGATTGAGCTTTTATCACGGTATACGGTATTATCACGATATTTTAATTGCACAAGAGAAACAGACGGATTGGGGGCATCTAAAAAAAACTTGCATCACAATGTGTAATTGTGATTGTCAAAACATTAATTTTATTTTTTAGTGACAACATGTTATAATGTTTACATGGTTACTGAGGCTACTGTTTTTATTATTGCTTAACACAATTTTCATGATTTCAATTAAATTCTTGGATTTCATTTCAATCTTGATTCAATATTGACTCATTTGGATAAATATTAGGTAGGCTACAGTAGATAGCCTGCATTTAAATGTTTCTCAAGAAAAAATATATCTCACATAATGCTGTAAACATACAGAGAGAAATTAAATATAATGCATACAATATAAATATAATAATAATATAAATATAAAAATGTAATATGCCGTAATTTTCATTATAATAACAATTATATAATGACAAGTAAACATATATTAAAATATGTAATATAGTGCACATATTTAGCAAAATACTCCTCTCTATAGCTATTTTCTTATAGTCAACTAACATTAAATGGCTTTCCTGAGGTAAATGTAACGTTCTGTGACATAATTGTTCTCCTGCAGTGTAATTGACCTCTTTCCGTGGTTGAAAAACACTGATTGATCGAAAGTACGTACCTTTCGGTGGGTTGTACTGTATCTTTAATAAAAAGTAACAGATGATCGGTTTACTTGAACTGAGGCGCGCGATCTGTCACGTCACATTTACAAGCACCAAAACAGTATTTATTGTCTGAATTTCGTTATAAAACCTGAGAGCTGATATTTTTTTCATATCAAAAGTAACCTGCTCTGTCTAGCCTGTCGGTGTCAGTGTCCTCTTTGCTCCGCGATTTTTCTCTGCGTGAGAAAATGGATGTGTGGCGCGAGACCGTGTGAAAGTGTCAATTGCGTGAGTCTCAAGCTGAATGCGTGAGAGTTGGCAGCCATGCGGGGGATAAATAGTCGGCAGCGTTCCTCCTTCCGCCGTGCTTCTTCTCCACGTGAGGATTGTTTACATTAGACTAGAGTGCGCACTGCATGCACACAGTGCTTATACATGTGATGTGGGGATTGTTTACATCAAAGTGCACATGTGTTTTGCGCAGCATATACGGATTGTTTTTTAAAGGGTCAGGAAACCCCCCTCTTTCAGCTCAAGTCTAGCTCACAATCTTTTTGAAAAATGCAACTTAAATGGGCGTGGATGGCTGTGAGAAGAGGTGTGGTATGGCCATCACTGTCATCGCCAGTATCCCATGCATATCGACTGTCACTAAAAGAAGTGATAAAACGTGAGGAAATGCTCGATTTTTTTATAGCTGGCAAAGTTAAAGTCTTATGAAATACGACACTTTATTATTGTCCTTTCAAAAGTAACTGAATGCCCTGCTATATTACCCTACAGTAATCGTAATTCTATTGAGAACATATTAATGTAGGCTACATGTATAATTATAATGTCATTATAAAATATATAGTTGTTTATAGACACTATAAATACATATATTAAAAAAATTATTAATCTTCCGCTTAAAAAAAACGTTCGGTGCATAGCCTAGATCTACGCGCCCCCTGAACCCCCATAATAAAGATGGCTCTGTGGAGGTGGATGACTTCTCATTTTAGACACACACACACACACACACACACACACACACACACACACACACACACACACACACACACACACACACACACACACACACACACACACACACACACACACACACACACACACACACCTCTGAAGGGATAGAAAAGTCCTCGGGACTTGGTACCGCATCACTCGCAAGACGCAACCTGCATTGGTTGTCAACAAGGCGAAGTCCACCATTCTCCACTTCTCGAAGCTCTGTTTGCGGCACACACGTTTAGATGTGTCCGTGGTTGCTGGAAAACCAACCGCCCAGAGCCAGAGTCCAGCCCTGGCAGCATCGCGGGGAAACATATTCAACCCAATTGGACTTTTGCACCACGAAAACAAACACTTGCGTGCGTCCCATGATTGCCTCTCTCATCTACTACGCGATATCACAATTTGACATGTCTAGTCTGTCATTGGAAAGATCCACGTGGTGTCATGAATAATTAAGAGACAGTGTCTTCTCATAGGATATGAAAACTCAGTCTCATTAATAATTATGAGACACCGATGAGTCATCAACGCACTCACAGTGCTCTGTCACAGCCTGTGACGTGGACACGATGAAGATTTTAAACCCGGAAGACGAAAAAAGCGGAAAAAAACTCAAATTTAACCATTTTAACCCTACTATTAAATCTAACAGATGCTAACATTGTCTTCAATGGTGTTCAACACACATACCTCTGTAAAAATCTCAGAAAATTTGGTTTGGGGTTTCATGACCCTTTAAGCGGTTGATGGAAAATAAGCTGATGCGCGTTCTAAAAATCTAAATTCGGATCTATTATTTTTCACGGTATTTCGAAGTCCCCGCGATAACAATATCATGCATATTCATTACCGCGATTTATCGCATTACCGAATACCGGCACATGTCTAATAATCACTCAAAATAAATGTGAGAAAATGTGCTCAATTGTCTTTAAAATAATGTCACAATGCAAATATTATTATCATTTGACCTATTTTGATATATTTGCAGCTCAAAACAAACATCTTCATGCTTTGCAGGAAAAGCCTGTGATTATTTTGGCCTCCTGGCGTATCAGTCAGTAATTAAGATTTTATGTAGGTGAACAACCGGCTGGTTCCCATTACCAGATGAGTTTAGTGCCAGCTATCCCATAGTGCCCTGAGAGTCAACATTGAGCTCAGCTGGTGAAGTGCATCAAGAGATTGTTCCCAGGTTTAGAGAACTTCTTTAGTCAAACTTCAACTAGAGAAGACCCTGATTTGGATTAAACTCGCACATGGATCTTTCTAAAGGAAAATTGTATATTTGGCTTCTATTACGGGATTGCAGCTATTAATGGAAAACTGGCCAATGGAAACATCTCCTGCAGTGATGTCATGAGGTGACAGTAACACAAAGCTGCTCATTTTTTATTAGAGGTCAAAGGTCACTCTAACACGAATCTCATTTGTTCTTCTTGGAGTCCGCGGCGCTTGTGTTGGCGGCGTCTCTCAGGTTTTGTTTGCAGAGAAAGCAGTGTACGCGCTAAAGAGACCCGCTGTGGAATCATATGGATCTAGACAGTTGTGAATTTTTAGGATTTTTCCTCTTAGCAGGAGAGGACACCCTCAGGAGCGCCTGCCAATCTGCTCCGCACTCGCCTTGATGCTCGGATCAGTCCACTTTATGGTCAAATCCACAAAAGTGTTTGGATTGTGTGGTGATGGATGTGTTTGGATTTCATATTTGTTTACTGTCAATCAAGCAGCAAAAAGGTGGGATAAAAAATTATTTCTAGAACTTTTCTGAGCTGTGACTTACAGAGTTGGGAAACTTCAAAGAAACTGTAATTTCTCAAAACACAATCCACACACACACACACACACACACACACACACACACACACACACACACACACACACACACACACACACACACACACACACACACACACACACACACACACAGTTTGGACAGACACACACACACACACACACACACACACACACACACACACACACACACACACACACACACACACACACACACACAGTTTGGACACACACACACACACACACACACACAACTACTTGAATTACTTTCAATTATGAGTAGCTTTATTATAAATATTTATACAGTATTTTGAATATAAAAATATTTGTATGTAAATACAGTAAGTTTACAATTCGGATGTCAACAGATAAATTTGCATTAAATACAATGAATAAAATTACAGTATATACACTGACCTAAAGGATTATTAGGAACACCTGTTCAATTTTTCATTAATGCAATTATCTAATCAACCAATCACATGGCAGTTGCTTCAATGCATTTAGGGGTGTGGTCCTGGTCAAGACAATCTCCTGAACTCCAAACTGAATGTCAGAATGGGAAAGAAAGGTGATTTAAGCAATTTTGAGCGTGGCATGGTTGTTGGTGCCAGACGGGCCGGTCTGAGTATTTCACAATCTACTCAGTTACTGGGATTTTCACGCACAACCATTTCTAGGGTTTACAAAGAATGGTGTGAAAAGGGAAAAACATCCAGTATGCGGCAGTCCTGTGGGCGAAAATGCCTTGTTGATGCTAGAGGTCAGAGGAGAATGGGCCAACTGATTCAAGCTGATAGAAGAGCAACTTTGACTGAAATAACCACTCGTTACAACCGAGGTATGCAGCAAAGCATTTGTGAAGCCACAACACACACAACCTTGAGGCGGATGGGCTAAAAAATGTTGCCTGGTCTGATGAGTCTCGATTTCTGTTGAGACATTCAGATGCTAGAGTCAGAATTTGGCGTAAACAGAATGAGAACATGGATCCATCATGCCTTGCTACCACTGTGCAGGCTGGTGGTGGTGGTGTAATGGTGTGGGGGATGTTTTCTTGGCACACTTTAGGCCCCTTAGTGCCAATTGGGCATCGTTTAAATGCCACGGCCTGCCTGAGCATTGTTCTGACCATGTCCATCCCTTTATGGCCACCATGTACCCATCCTCTGATGGCTACTTCCAGCAGGATAATGCATCATGTCACAAAGCTCGAATCATTTCAAATTGGTTTCTTGAACATGACAATGAGTTCACTGTACTAAAATGGCGCCCACA